>NC_069499.1:428073417-428373417 GCF_027579735.1 Bombina bombina | reverse complement strand
TGATCTCTTCCAAAGTTATAAAGATAAACTTTATCATTTATTTCATATTCCCTTTTGGACGTTTTGAAATCATAATAAGTTTTAGTGGCAGTTGCAGCCTTCTCTAAGTTTCTTTGAGCAAATGCAAAGGCATATTGCAGCTGCTTTCTTAGGTTCTCCACATATTGATGGGTATTGGCAGCGTTTATCAAGTTTTGGTCTGATGTACGGTACAACAGATGCTGAGGTAGAACCATCCTTCTACCAGTCATCAACTCAAAAGGTGACATCTTGGTAGAACTACTTGGTGTTGCTCTTAATGCCATTAAGACTAGAGGTAATTTATATCCCAGTCTTTATCTGTTTCATTCACAAACTTTTTGAGGCTTTTCACAATGGACTGGTTGTAATGCTCTACACCACCACTGAGGCAGCTCCATATGCAATCTGTAGCTTGCTTTTAACCCCTAGTATTTTCACATCTTGGCCATCATTTCGCTAGTGAAGTGGGTTCCCCGATTGGATTCGATTCTCTGGGGTAAACCAAATCTGGAAAACAAGTGTTTGATAAGCAATGCTGCGCATGTTTCAGCACTATTGCACTGATTCACTCTACCCATTTAGTGAACAAGCATGTCACTGTCAACATGTATTTGTTACCTCTAGATGACCTTGTTACTGGACCAATAAACTCAATTTGTATATATGACCATGGCATTACCATCCCCCTTTTCTGCAATGGCGCTCTATGCGTTGGTGCAGTGGGCTGGAACTTTGGACAGATTAAACAACCTTAACAGTAGGTTTGAACATCCTTCAACATATGTGGCCAGAATTCATATGTTAATTTGGCACTATGATGGCCAGATGTGGGAGCATTATGGGCATGTTGAAGCATGAGGCCTCTGAACTTGGTGGGTACTACCCATTGTTGGATGCCAGTTTTGGAGGTTCTAATTAACAAACCATCCTGTAACTTGAATTGTGATCTGGATTTCATTAAGATTCTAAGGTCTTCCTTGCCAATACAATCATCTTTTGAGATGGGGTTGCTTTCAGGATCTTCTATGTGTTTATAGAAGGTGCCTACAATGGGGTCTTCTTTTTGACTAGTGATCAGGTCCTCACTAGGAGAATACTGACTCCATTGTACCAGGTTAGGCTCACTCTGTTGTTTAGCCTGGTTTCTGGTAATGGCTTCTACCTGAATTGCAATCATTAGGTGGTCGATATTAAGGAGTTCTCCAGTTATGGCTCCTTGTTTGGCTAATGAGTCTGCAATATCATTGCCTTCCTTATCAGGACCTAGAACCCTGGAATGACCCTTGGTCTGTTTCCAGTGTATGGTTAAATCATTGGACACCAGTAGATTATCAATCTTGCAGAACAATTTGCCATGTTTGACTGGTTTGTTTTTATTTTTCTGCATACCATTTCTTTTCCAAGTTGGCAGGTATTCAACAAAACTGTCACGCACGTAATTTGAGGCAGTAATAATCACAAGTTCATGAATACCGTGTTCAATAGCCAACTCAATGGTTTTAAGAACAGCAGTTAGTTTTGCAACCTGACTGGATCTTGGTCCAATGTTGAAACCTACAGAAATATTTGGGAATCCATTTGCCCAAGTTATACCACTGCCAGCGACTAATCTGTGCTCATCAATAGTGGCATGGTAAGAACAACCATCAACATATACCCAAGGTAACGTCTGACATGGGTCCTCATTTCATATTTTATATGGGGAAAGCAATTGTTCCTCCAGGAAATTATCTTCTAATAACTCTTCCCCATGATCCTTAGCAGTAAAGTCGTGGAGCTCAGCAAGCCCTTGTGCAACTGGATTCTTTTTATTTTGCTTGTAGCGAATTTCTAAAGGCCAGCCTTGTAAGGAAAGAGTTCACGCTGCTATGCGGCTATTAGACAAGTTCCCATCTCTTATTCTCTCACTTTGCAGATATAGCAAAAGCTGGTGGGCCGTTTCTACAAAAATTTTCTTGCCCTGTATATAGCTGTAGAAATGTTGTAAAGCACATACAGTAGATAAGAGGGTTTTTTCACAATCGCTAAATTGTATTTCTACTGGGAATAAAGTTTTGCTCGCATAAGCAATGACTTTGCTTAAATTATCATGCTTTTGGTATAAAACAGCACTCATGCTTATTTCTGTGTAACCTGTCTCCAAGAAGAAAGGTTTACCCCCTTCAGGGTATGCTAAGCAAGGTGCTTGAGTGAGTTTTCTCATCAGCTCTCTGATGGCTGTCTCTTGAGCCTCACTCCAGTGCCATTTCACATCCTTCTTTAGAAGAAGTAGTAGTGGTTTAGCTAATTCTGCATAATTATCAATACATTTTCGAGAATAATTTGTCATAACCAGGAATGATCTCAATTCCTTTAAGTTAGTTGGGTTCTTAGAATTTATTATAGCTTCCACCTTTTTCTTCTGAGGATTTAACCCTTCAGAAGTAACTTCATATCCTAAGAAGCTTACATGAGAGCGGCACCATTGAGCTTTTTGTAGGGATAAATTTGACACCTGCCCTTTTAAGCTGGCTGAGGATGTGTTGAAGCTCTGTGATGTGTTTTTCAAAGTCTTTGCTTTTGATTAAAACATCATCAACATAAGATAAGGTCCCCCTTTCCAGTTCATTAGGCATAGCCTTATGCATGAATACAGAAAATTCATGTCCTGAATTTATGTATCCACATGGGAGTCTCTGGAATGCATACTGGACCTTTTGGAACAAGAATGCAAGCTTATACTGGTCCTCCTCATGTACCTTTATGGTCCAATATCCCTGTGCACAATCAATGGCAGTGAATATTTTAGATCCCTGCATTTGTGCTAGGCACTGGTCAATATATTGCACAAGCCAGCCAGACATGTACACTCATTTGTTTAGCTGTCTTAAGTCAGCACACAAACGCCATTGTCCATTGGGCTTAAGAACATCTAGAATAGGATTGTTATAAGAGCTGTGCACCTGTCGAATGATACCCCATTCTTCCAAGTTCCTTATGATTTCTGCAAGAGAATCATATGAGGCTAAAGGAAGTCTGTATTGTTTAATAAAGACAGGTGGTGCAAGTCTGTAGTCCAACAGTCATAAGAATCTCTAGCAAAAATATCCTTGTATTCCATCAGGAGTTCTCGTAGCTGTAGGCGTTCATCATCACAGGAACAGCCATTAGCTAAATATATTTGCTCTTTGACTATTTGCTGAAATCCTGGGAAGATTTCAGGCTATCCTATCTCATAGGCTTCTTCCAACCTAGAGGTGAGATCCCCTTTATTATAATTTACATTGCCCCCATGATTCTGGGTATTGGGGTATTCTTGCTGTTTGACTGGCTGATCCAATACTAGAGAGGCTTCTTCAATTTTACAGATGCCTTCCTCCGAGCTGAAGGGATAAATAGACTGAATTGTAAATAGTCCCTCTGGCATAGATGCAAAGGATTGTTCTATTAATTGTTAAGTATCCTTCAGGTATTAGCCCAATTACATTATTCTGAAATACAAAAGTGTAATAACTTGATTCCAGTGCATATCCTATGGTAGTTCCCTTGGATAAGGTGATATCCTGTGGGGTCATGTTATGCACAATAACATGTATTGGAATAGTTCTAATATTTACCAGAGGAGTATGGGTCATTGTCATACCCAGATTTTGCATTCTATGGGTGAGGGGAATTAGTGTTTCAGAAGTTTTTAATTTTTGACCTCTCTTTACCTGTAAGGATAAGAGGAATTTATCAGCCCCAGCAGGGATTATAACATTGTTAGACACCTGCATATTCACAGCATATGGCATTTGCTGGTTTGACTTCAGGGTGGCATTTTCATCCTGAAATACTTCAGGGTCCCCATTTAACCTGCTCCAGAGGCAAGAGTTAATCAAATATATGTGTATGGCATATCTATGTAAGAGATCATTGCCAACATATATTTGATTATGGGGAGTATTCAAAACTAAAAACAGGTGCTTTGCTGATTTATTACCTATAGAGATATATAATAAACACTTGCTCTGATATCATAGCTTTCAGACCTGTCATCCAGGCCATGAACCAAGAGATCTTGGGGAGAAAGATATGTAATCACTTTAGGTTCAACTATCTGCGCTAATAAGCCTTCGGTTATATAGCTAGCTTCCTGTTTTAAGTTCAATTTGGCATACTTGGTTTTCCCAAGATCATGCACTTGCATAGGGATAAATAGATCATCCTTAACTCTCTCAATTCCTGCAATGTATTGAGTGTGGCCTCCCCCTTAAGGGATTTTATGATCCCCCTGTGGAGAGATATGGTTAATACATCACCGTCTAAGGAAATATTTGCTATCTTTCCAGGCAAAATTTTAAAAATATTATGATCAGAGCCACTTAAAGGAGTCTGATCATCTATTTGTAAGATAGTGATTTCAGGTACAGAGTTATTCCTAAAATGAATCTCTACATTATCTGGCTTCTCTTCCACCACGTTACAGTTATGTCGGGTGCGAGATATACCGGATCGCTTATAATTAATAGGCCTTTTACCAAATTACCAAATTACATTATTACCAAATGTAATAATGTAATGTAATTACCAAATTACATTATGTATGCAATTAATTATGGTGCTTAATTGCTTAAGGAGATCACTACTAATAATTAAATGATCAGTTGGCAGATCTTCTATAATGACAGGCTGTCTAATTACCCTGTTTCCAGCCTTAGTTTTAACCATGCCGTACCATAGACTTTGAGAGAGTCACCCCCAACACTAATTAGTGAACCATCAAATTATTTTATTTTAGGTTCTTGGGGTGTTAACTCATTTAGCTGTGTGTAGTACCTGTGGGAGAAAATAGTTGCCTGAGACCCTGTATCAATTAATCCCATGATAGGGTTGGAGACTGAATCCTGGAGTTCAGCTAATACATAATATCTCTCTGCAGTTTCTACCATTTCACACATAAAATTGGCATGATTACACAATTGTGGGCTTCGCCACGTGTGACCTGTATTCGCCCTGTTACCTGATGCAGAAGAAACTTCATTCTTACTAGTCCATCCCTCTGTAATAGGATCGAAAGGGTTCCTGTGTACTGCATCTGTGGAAATAAGGTTAGGAGAATACTGCAAAGGAAGAGATTTGTTAGAGTTTTCAGGCTGAGGTTGCTTGTCATCACAGCTAAATTGTCTGTTTCCGGTCTGTAGGGAGAGAATATGATTAGTACCATTATTGACATTTATCATTTTATTTGGATTATCTTTCCCCTCTCTCTCAGGTAATAATGCAGTATTTATGACTGTGCCTGTGGCCCGCTGCTGACCACTGGCTGTACCCCTAAAAAACTATTGTTAGGGTGCTGAGTCATCAAAGATTGACTCATATTAGTAAATAGTGTACATAATTGACTTATTTGCATACTGAGTTGGCCCACTTGAATGGACAAGCCATTTTTACCCATAGACAGATTTTTGATGTCCCAGGGTATTGATTCCTGTATCTTTGAGATCCCTCAGAATCATAGCTATTGTTCCTATTTTGACGTGGTTGTCTTTGGGGTTCAACTTGTTCAGCGTTAATATTTTGGTTAGCACTATTTACTTGGGGTGTCTGGTTACCCTGAGAGTATTTTCACCACTTTTGGTATTTTCTTTTACAGGGAAACTAATAACCTTGTGGGTTTTCATCTCTTTGGGGATAATTATTTACCTGGGTATGCCCCCCATTTTTAGTATTCTCTTTGCACCTCAGCCCGTGTTGGGGGAGAGGCAGAGTAAAAACTTTGGGGGGAAGGCCTGTTTTCTCGGGCCACTTCCACATAAGTTTTCTTGTTAGACTCCAAATTGAGGGGGCTAGGTTAAACCCTAGTTAATGCCACAATTTTGAGGCTGGGTTTTGGTTCCCTTTTAACCCCTTGTTCACTGGACTGATGAATAGACTATAACTTTGTACTCTCTTTGATCAGCCAGTCCAATGAACAGTGCTCATCAAAATATCTAGCTAAATTAATTTTGATGTGTGCGGGCAATGCTTCAAAAAATAAATGTAAAAATTCTGAGCTTTCAAATATGGGGTAGTCCTCGGGCATACTGTATGCACTTTTCAGTACAGAAAGGAATTCTATAGGGCTTTGATTCACGCCACATTTTAAACCGTATACAGCTATTTTCGCTGTACTTTTAGTGCAATAAATTCCTTTTTGCACTGATTTTTTGTTTCACTCCAGGAATGAATATTCATATCCTTGAGTGAAGCAATGAATTTGTGATGTTTACCCTCAAATACCCAGGGCGAAATTCAATTTTTGACTGCTCACTAGTAACATTCATTATGGATAAAGCATTTTCATAGTTCTCTAAGTGGTCAATTATAGACCACTTATCCTCATTTCTAATAGAGGGGTTTTCATTATAATGATACAGACTTTTTAAACCACTTAACAATCTTTGGCTTTGTGCGAGTTCCTTATGAAAATCTTCTATCTGAGCTACTAAACTTTTGTTCTATTTTTGTAAGGTGGCCATGTTTTGGGCAAACTCATCAATTTTATCCTGGATTCATTCTGCCTCTTCCTCATCTAACCTTAATTAATAATTTTCACCCCTCAGTTGCTCCAATTATGAATTTTGTACTTCTATTTTTTTGTACATTTCATCGTTCACATAGAGGAGCAGGCCCCAAGTTTTGAAAATGATTTCATTACTTTTTCCCCGCTTTTGAGGTTGGGCCAATTTTAACAGCGCTTGAAATATTTTGCTTTTGCCACACCATATATTATCTGCAATATTTTTGGCCTTAGTCTTCAGCATCTTAATGTAAGCGCCTAATTCTCCCTTAATATTTAATTTATTTTTAAGGGGAAAAATGGCTTCTGTTTTAAGCTTTTATGCCTTAATAACGGGCGATTTTGGGGAACATATTTCAACACTATATATAGAATTAATTGATTCACTTCTAGTAACATACATTATTATATTGGCTTAGTATTTAGTTAAAGGAACACTGAACCCAAATTTTTTCTTTTGTGATTCAGATAGAGCATACAATTGTAAGCAACTTTCTAATGTACTACTTTTATCAATATTTCTTTGTTATCTTGCTATCTGTATTTAATAAAAAAAGCATCTACGTTTTTTTGATTCAGACCTATGGACAGCACTTTTTTATTGGTGGATGAATTTATCCACCAATCAGCAAGGACAACCCAGGTTGTTCACCAAAAATGGGCCGGCATCTAAACTTACATGCTTGCAGTTCAAATAAAGATACCAACGGCTAGATTACGAGTTTTGCGTTAGAAGCTTGTGGTGCTAGCAAGCAGTTTATGCTCACCGCTCACTTACAGACAGCGCTGGTATTATGGGTTTTTACAAACCCGGCGTTAACCGCAAAAAAGTGAGCGTAGAGCAAAATTTTGCTCCACATCTCACCTCAATACCAGCGGTGCTTACGTTAGCGGTGAGCTGGTAAAACGTGCTTGGAACAGCTAATAGAATGCCAGCTCAATCATATTGGCTGATTGGATCAGCCAATAGGATTGAACTTCAATACTATTGGCTGATTGCATCAGCCAATAGGATTTTTTCTACCTTAATTCCTATTGGCTGATAGAATTCGATCAGCCATTCGGAATTGAAGGGACGCCATCTTGGATGACATCATTTAAAGGAACCTTCATTCTGTGTTTAGCCGTCGGAAGAAGAGGATGCTCCGCGTCGGATGTCTTGAAGATGGATGTGCTGAATGGATGAAGATAGAAGATGCCATCTGGATGAAGACTTCTGCCCATCTGGAGGACCACTTCGCCCAGCTTGGATGAAGACTTCTCCCGGCTTCGTTGAGGACTTCGGCCCGGTTGGGTGAAGATGTCTCCCGGGAAGGTGATCTTCAGGGGGTTAGTGTTAGGTTTTTTAAGGGGGTATTGGGTGGGTTTTAGAGTATGGTTGGTTGTGTGGGTGGTGGGTTTTAATGTTGGGGGGAATTGTAATTTTTTTTCAGGTAAAAGAGCTGATTACTTTGGGGCAATGCCCTGCAAAAGGCCCTTTTAAGGGCTATTTCTAATTTAGTGTAGGGTAGAACTTTTTTGATTTTGGGGGGCTTTTTTATTTTGTTAGGGGGATTAGATTAGGTTTAATTGGTTTAAAAATCTTGTAATTTGTTTATTATTTTCTGTAATTTAGTGCTTTTTTGTACTTTATATAATTTTATTTAATTGTAATTAATTGTATTTAATTTAGGTAATTAATTTAATTGTAGTGTAGTGTTAGGTGTAATTGTAACTTAGGTTAGGTTTTATTTTACAGGTAAATTTGTATTTATTTTAACTAGTTAGTTAATAACTATTTAATAACTATTGTACCTAGTTAAAATAAATACAAAGTTGCCTGTAAAATAAAAATAAACCCTAAGATAGCTACAATGTAACTATTAGTTATATTGTAGCTAGCTTAGGGTTTATTTTATAGGTAAGTATTTAGTTTTAAATAGTAATTATTTAGTTAATTGTAATTTTATTTAGATTTATTAAAATTATATTTAAGTTAGGTGGGGTTAGGGTTAGGGTTAGACTTAGGTTTAGGGGTTAATAACTTTATTATAGTGGCGGCGACGTTGGGGGCGGCAGATTAGGGGTTAATAAATGTATATTTAAATAGTGTTTGCGATGCGGGAGTGTTGCGGTTTAGGGGTTAATATATTTATTATAGTGGCGGCGATGTCCGGTTCGGCAGATTAGGGGTTAAAAATTTTATTTTATTTTAGCGATGTGGGAGGGCCTCGGTTTAGGGGTTAATAGGTAGTTTATGGGTGTTAGTGTACTTTTTAGCACTTTAGTTAAGAGTTTTATGCTACGGCATTGTAGTGTAAAACTCTTAACTACTGACTTTTAAATGCGGTACCAGTCTTGACAGGAGAGGGTCTACCACTCACATTTTGTCAGACTCGTAATACCGGCGCTATGCAAGTCCCATTGAAAATATAGGATACGCAATTGATGTAAGTGGATTTGCGGTATTTCCGAGTCTGGCCAAAAAAGTGAGTGGTACACCTGTACCTGCAAGACCAGTAATACCAGCAGGTGTTAAAAAGCAGTGTTGGGACCAGCCAACACTGCTTTTTAAGCGTAACACAAGACTCGTAATCTAGCCGCAAGAGAATAAAGAAAATTTGATAATAGGAGTAAATTAGAAAGTTGCTTAAATTGTAATGCTCTATCGGAATCACAAAATAACAAATTTGGGTTCAGTGTCCCTTTAAATTAAAATGCTAATACAATTTTAACCAACAAGAGAAAAAAATATATATTTTCAAAAATATTAATATTAATTTTGAAATATGAAAAATCAATTTATCAATTTTTCAAAAAAAAATATTTTAATACTATTTCAAAATATTAATATTCATTTTAAAATATTTAATCACAAAAAATATTTTTTTTCTCTTTTTTTTTTTTAATAATTTCTATTTACTACAAATATATTATATCAATGTGATAAATTTAATATCTACTCCAGCGCCTCCAAATAATATGTCAGTATATAGCAGGGTAATAATACAATTTATTTAATAATTATTCTTTAAAACAAACCCCCAATAAAATGCATATACGAAACAATTAAAATCAATATTTTATTCCTAAATTCGTTATATTAGTTAAAGTTATAAACACATTGAATTATATTTATAGGAACCAGATTATGAATCAAACTATACAAGCTTAAATTATTACAATATTCTATACACAGATTTTAAAAATATACATTTACAAATTACCTTATTCACAATGAGCACATTAAAATACCACAATAAAATACCAGAATCATCTGTTATTAACCATTAACTCTAGTTCAATGCTCAATATGGATTACCAACTTACAATGCTTAATTAATAAACTACCAGGAATTTAATCACAATAACCAGTTTATGTACAGTTCTGAAAGAGTTCACTATAATAACTGACTTATAAATCTGGAGTATAAAACCCTGTCTAGTAAATAAATCATTTAGCAATAATGACTAGTAAAGACTATACAGGACTATACAAATTGTGCCCTTTTAAAATTGCAAACTGTAATCTAACTATAGCCTTTGATTTAAAATATTAAAAATACTTAACAGTTTCTTATATTTTTTTTTTCTCTCTTGCCTGAGGTTATATCATGTGCTATTACCCCACACTTTTTTATTCTAATCATCAGTGAAATTGGGAGGATAGGCCCTTTGGAAGCTTGTCCCTGATTGGTTATTTGGGAGGCGCCTCCCTGATTGGCTACTGGGAAACTTTATTTTTAACAGCCAAATGCCTTTTGGCTGTAATATTGGATTTAGGCCATCAGTATTATTTCTAACATCATACTAGTATATCTTAAAATGCATTTAAAGTTGCATTTGATTATTTTCTTATATTCATATAAAAACACAGCATATTTCACATTCAGTACACCTCTTTCTGAGTGCATAAAACATATGACACAATTTATGGGACAACCACATGTGTATTTGTCAGATGCCTGAAAAATAGAAAGAATAGGTTATTAATTCTTAAAATCAATTGGACATTTGAAATTGATTGTATAGCTACTTGTTCAATACAGCAGACATTTATCCAAATAGTATCAGTTTCAGATCAATGCACGCACACACACACATATATATATGTATATATATATATATATATATATATATATATATGTTTTTAATATAATCTGTGTATTAATATGAAGATTTACGCACAGCATTCACAAATGTCTAAAATCTAGTTTCTCATGTGCTGTTTATCAGAGCCAATAACCTTTTCCACTGAGAATGTGTATTCCAATTAGCAGGAGATAATCAATTCCTGCATATACTTATGCTTCAAATAGTTCATTCCCAGATGTTACGTCTGCATATATCTATATGAGGTCATTACCGGATAACCTTTTGTTACATAGAGGAAAGATCAGGAAATCAAACTTCAAGCAAAGGCATATAGTGAACATCCCTTTGAAATAAATTGCCTTTACTTACTGAACCAAATGATTTCCAACTTGTCCCAAGCAGCAGTGAGGGGGGGGCAGGGCCATAGTGAGACGAATTCATATCAAATTAGGTTTAACAAAAAAAGAAATATTAGATTTTATGATTCATCTGTAGTTTATTTATTATGTTATGTTATGTTACTCACAGATACCCTGACAGCATGTTTAGGGTAGAACTTGTATTACAAGTTGAAAGGAAAACATTTCTACTCGCACACTAACCTGATGTGTGCAAAAATCCAAACTTCAAATATTGTGATCATGTTAATGTATTCCCCCATAGAAGTCAGCGAAATGTGGGGGAAAAAACTACTCGCATGAAAATATTAATATTTTATATTCCAATGTTCTTAACATAGAAGAATATGTTCTATTTATTCATAAATACATATTTCAACATATATCTGATGGGATTTTTCCAAGAATATATATCTATACCGATATATTCTATATGATTATATATAGGTAAATATATATACAGAGATATATATACAGATATATATATATATATATATATATATATATATATATATATATATAGTAATATCTATTTATAAATACTTAGAACATATTACACTATGTAAAGAGATTTGTTAAATACTTTATTAAATATGAATATTGCATAAATATGCTTTTACAATTTTTCATCTACTTGACTACAGAGGGCTCCAATGGACATATATGTATACTTATGTATTTATATGTTTATATGTGTATATTTATCTGTAAATACACATACACATATAAACGCATAAATACATATGTACAAACATACACACACACATATATGTGTGGCACAATTATTGGCAGCCTTTTAGTCAATACAACAGTTTTTCTTCTCCTATAATGAATGATGAAGTTGGAGAATATATGGCAAGGAATCTGAAACCATTCCTCCATACAGAATCTCTCTACAGCCTTCAATTTTCGAGTTTGAGACTGGTGGACTCCCTTCTTTATTTTACTGCACAGGTTTTCTATGGGGCTCAAGTTAAGGGACTGGGATGGTTAAATTATTAAATTACCAAGACAAGGTTGAGATCTTATCCTATTACAGAAGAAAAAGGGATATTATGATAGGGAAGAATAAATACTTGATATTTCAAGATTTTTTGGCTGAGACAGCCTCCCGTCGAAAAGAAATGGCCAGCAGTGTTGATTTAATGTTCTCAAGTTTTAATGAACAATCCATGCCCTTCCTCAAGAGGGTAGGGATGGGGTGTGTTTTTTTTAGTCGTAATTTCACTTTTTTCGCCTTTTTTGTACCCCATTCATTTTGATGGCTATAGGGAGTTTTTTTTTTACCCTTTTGCATTTCTACTCCTTTTTTGTTGTCAGTATGACTATGTGCAATATGATTTTGTGGAATCTTAGAGGCATTACCACACCCATAAAAAGGAAAATGATACTGAAACTTTTAAGGAGTCTAACAACACATATTGCCTGCCTACAAGAAACTTATTTGAATAAAAATGAAGTTTTTAAATTAAAGACAGGATGGGTGGGAGAGGTAATAGCAACTCCTTGTGTAAGAAGGAAAAAAGGTGTTGTTTTTCTTTTTCATGAGAATTTAAAATACCAGATTTTATTGCATGTTATTGACCCAGAAGAAAGATTTATTTTAATACACATACAGTTAATGAATAAAAAATGTATACTATGTAATAAGTATGGACCTAATAAATCTAATAAAGGTGTTTGGGATAAATTACAAAGAAAACTATTAGACTATGCCGACTCTAGATTAATATTAGCTGAAGACTTTAATATAATTTCGCAATTTCCGATAGATCATTTAAAACAAGGTAAAAAGTATAGTATAGCCCCCAAAAGAGAAGTATTGGCCTTTAAAAAATTCAGAAATCCCTTGAATATTAAGGATATCTGGCGTGTGCAGAATCTGGATAAACAGGGGTTCACATGTGAATCTAAAACTCATTGAACTCTCTCTAGAATAGACTATTTTTTAGTTTAATGAGAAATGACTGGGCCAGGGGATCACAGCTGATATTTTTCCTGTGTTAATTTCGGATCATGCTCCTATTAAACTAAGTATTCTTATGAATAGAGGGTATAAAACTTTTGTAAGCTTTATTTTTCCCAAATTTTTATATTCGAACTGCAGATTTCAAAATTGGCTTAAAGGGACAGTCAACACAAGAATTTTTGCTCTTTTAAAAGATAGATAATCCCTTAATTACCAATTACTTAATTACCAATTCCCAAGTTTTGCATAACCAACACAATTATAATTATACACATTTTACCTCTGTAATTACCTTGTATCTAAGCCTCAGCAGACTGTCCCATTATTTTATTTCTTTTGACAGACTTGCATTTTATCCAATCAGAGCTGTCTCCATGGTAAATTCACGTGCATGAGCTCAATGTTATCTATATGAAACACGTGAATTAATGCCCTCTAGTGGTGAAAAACTATCAAAATGCATTTAGATTAGAGGCGGCCTTCAAGGTCTAAAAAATTAGAATATGAACCTAGGTTTAGCTTTTAACTAAGAATACCAAGAGAACAAAGCAAAATTGGTGAGAAAAGTAAATTGGAATGTTTAAAAATGCATGCCCTATTTGAAACATGAAAAATTTTTTTGGACTTGACTGTCCCTTTAATGCAAATAGAAACTTGGTTAAGGACCCTGGCATTTATTGGGAAGCATCTAAAGCAATCCTTAGGGGGGAGATCAAGGCGTATGTTTTTAAGACTAAAAAGAAAAATAATCAAATAAATTTACAATTAGCAAATCAGGTTGCGAATGCTTATAATGTATATTTAGGAGAGCCTAATAAAGAGAATTGGAGAATATATAGCGCAGCTAAGACAGAAAGAGAAGCACTTACTATGTAAAAAACAGCTTCAGAGATGCAGAGAGCTAATGCACGATTCTATAGATTCGGAGGAAAAGCAGGTTCAGTGCTATCACGCCTGGTTAAGGCAGACAGGGGCTCAAATATAATAGAGGAGATAAAAACTCAAGAAAAAAGACTAACACAAAACAATGAGATTATGGTAGAATTCCATAATGTTTTTAAATTATATATATATAGAAGGGAAGAAATAAATACTAAAGAGAAAACAGAATTTTGGTTAAAATAAAAGTTACCAAAGGTCTCTCAGAAAGATTTGTTACAGTTAAATAGACCAATTGAAAACAAGGAAATGATTAAAGGCATTCAAGTGGCAGCACTTAATAAAGCAGCAGAATCTGACAATTTACCAGTAGAGTATTATAAAATCCTAATAGAACATATAGTACAGCCGCTAAATATTATATTTAATGAGTATTACATTAAAGGATCTGAAATGTCCAAGAATTTCACTAGTTCTTTGTTCTCTCTGATTCTTAAAAAAGTCAAGGATCCAGAAAATTCCAATTCATATAGACCAATATCCTTATTAAACATGGATTACAAGTTCTTGGCAAGCATCATAGCTAATAGACTAAAACCAATTATAAATGGATTGATTCATAAAGATCAAACAGGGTTCATGGCAGGGAGAACTTCATTTTCCAATCTTAGAAAAGTCTTGTTAATATCCGATTATTATTGGAATAAATTAAAAGGGAGAACAGATGACAGTATAGACAGAGCGATTATCGCGGTTGATGCAGAAAAAGCTTTTGAATATATACACAGAGATAATTTATTTGAATCACTATTGCAGTTCGGTTTTAAAGGTTTTTTTTTCATATGTTTTATCATTATATAATAAACCTTTCTCTTCTTTAATATTAAATGGAATGGTCTCTGAGAGTTTCTGTCTTGATAGAAGGACAAGACAAGGTTGCCTGATTTCCCCGTTACTATTTAACTTGGTTATAGAACCATTAGCTGTTACCTTAAGGAATAAGATTGCGGGTGTCGTGTTAGGAGACAAGGAAGTGTACTTAGCCCTGTATGCAGATGACCTCCTAATATTCATTAGTAACTTAGTAGCAAATATTAATAAACTTTTGAATATTTTTAAGAAGTTTAGTTCCTTTTCGTGATATAAAATTAATATGGACAAATCAGAAATGCTGTGGATTAATAAAAGTTCAAGCTCTCCAAATAGTTTACCTTTTAGGGTTAATACGAGTTATATAAAGTATCTAGGGATTAAAATCAATATTTGCCCATAGAAATGGTATAACTTAAATTATAGTGCTATTATTATGCAAATTCAGAGATATTTAAAGAACTGGTGTCCTTCAAAAATCCAATGATTGCTTGGCAGAAAATATGTAAAATAATGGATATTAACCCAGCTATTTCTCCTTTTCTACCTATTATAGGTAATCCTCAATTTAGTGAGGGTCTGAACTCTAGGGTCTTTTTTAATTGGACGAGAGATGGGCTAGAATTAGTAACACAAATAGTTGATATAACATCAATAATAATGATAATAATGATATAAAATCATTTGACTCTCTCAAACAAGAATATAATATCCCCAAATGAGATTTTTTTGCATACTTACAAATCCGCCATTATACCGAGACATTTAAACAGTATTTTCGAAATAATTAGCTCGTGCTGGGACCCAATAATGAAGGGCTTAAATATATTTAAAGCAGGTTTTCACTCTATCTCTTTTTGGTATGGATTATTAAAGGAAAAAGAAGGAACTAGAAATCTTGATAAGCTTATGCATAAATGGGTAGAAGATTGTGGAATAATCAATAATACGATAGTCCAAAAGAGTATAGATAGAGCATGGAAGGCAACACTGCTTATTTCCTGGTGAGAATCACATTTAAAATTGATAAATAGAGCTTACATTACCCCTAGTAGTCTAACTCGATGAGGGAGAAACACAAATGCCTCATGTTATAGATGCAATTCCCATTCAGCTACTCTCCTACATTGTATATGATCTTGTCCAAAACTAAGGGATTACAAAAAGGGGATATTATGTTTTTAGTGGAAGGTCAATAGTAAAATATTAGTGCGAGATTGAATAATTTTATAATTTTGTGTGGGAGGAACAAAATTCATTTTAGAGCAATTAGATTATATGCTGAATACGGAATTGGATATTAAGAACTTTTTCAGGAAATGGGAAAGCTATATTAAAACCTTTCCTCTGAATCTGCAAAGACAATATATATATATATATATATATATATATGTTATAAGCTTGTATAATGTAGCTATTCCCAGAAAACCTTAAGTAAAACAGGCTTATACAAAAGGTTATTACCAAGGGAGATAGCTGGTTTACTTAGTACAAGTTCTTTTTATAACACTTTACAAAATCAAAATAAAGTGAATAAAACAGATGAAATGAAGCCTTTGTATATTTTACACACTTGAAAAGAGTTGTGTTCTTTAAAGATAGACTGCAGCAAACAAGCAGCTTATTGTTACTTGTCTGAGAAAAGCAGAATTTTATAGCAAAGTCTCTTTTTAGTTAAGCTAAGAAGTGAGAAACTGATTTGCAGTCTGCAATGTCCATATATCAAGAGGTATCAGGTTACAGCAGGCAGAGTGTGTGATACAGAGAGAAGGAGAGAGCCAGATTTAACCAGTTGTGTGCACTTTAACAGTTTGTATGCCAGCAGATCTTTGGATAAGAAAATATACAGCTAGAGACAATTGTATATAAAATTAATGATACTTGCGAGTGAGTTTAGAACTGCAGAGAGCGAAGTTGGCACTGAGTCAAAATGGATCACCGCAGGGAAGCTGTTCTTATTTCCTGGTAGAGGTAAACACTCAGTAACGGAGCTGGCTGGAAAATCAGACTGCAGAGTTAACATAGACTTGCAAGAGTTGCTGCCAAAGTCTGTTTCCTGAAATGTAAAGCCGCAGGAAATACTTCTTAGGTTTAGAAGCTGGAGAAATGACAACAAGGATTTCCTTTAACAGGTACAAAAGCAGGATCTGTAGATTTTAGCTTTAGAGCTTGAAGCAGAGTGGGAACTACAAACTTCAATTATCAAGCAAAGCACAGGTGTACTGATCACACCTTTAAAGGGAGGTGAAGGAGTGGGTTGGTCTTAGTTCTTAAAGCTACAGGAATATGACAGATCCCCCCTTTCAGGGGCGCCCCCTTCCCGGATCCAAACCTGGTTTGTCAGGATGTAGACGATGGAAGGATGTGAGCAATTGGGGAGCATGTAAGTCCCTAAGGGGTATCCAAGAATCCTCCTCATGACCATACCCTTTCCAATGTACCAGATACTCAATTGTTCTACCCCGGCGGCGCGAATCCAGAATTGATTCCACTTCGAATTCCGTTTGATCTTCTATCAGCTGAGGAGAGTCCTTGATGACTGGAGGAATAAAAACATCAGATCCTTGATAGGGTTTAAATAGAGAAACATGGAAGGATGGGTGTATCCTGTAAGATACAGGTAGATCAAGAATCGCTGCATTAGGGTTGATCATTCTTTTTATTTTGAACGGACCTATGAACTGGTTAGCCAGTTTTTTGCTTGGTACCTTTAATTTGAGGTTTTTTGTTGAGAGCCAAACTCTATCGCCAACTGAGTATTGAGGTGGAGTTAGATGTTTTTTATCAAAATAACTCTTTTGGGTACATTTAGATTTCTCTAAGTGAATCTTTAGGGAAGTCATAGTTTGTTTCAAATTAGAGACATAATCCAGAGCATAAGGTGATTTCGAGGTGGAGATGGAGTTGGGTACAGTGGTTGGATGGTAACCATAAGTGGCAAAGAAGGGTGAAACTTTAGTAGAAGAGTTCATGGAATTGTTGTATGCGAACTCTGCAAGCGGTAACCATTCAACCCAGTCATCCTGGTTCTGTGAGATATAACACCTTAAGTATTGCTCCAAAGTCTGATTCAGTCTTTCAGTAAGGCCATTAGATTGGGGATGAAATGCTGTTGTCATTCTTGAGGAGATTCTTAACAATTTACATAGTGCCTTCCAAAACCTGGATGTAAACTGAGTCCCTTGATCAGTGACTATAGAGGTCGGTAAACCATGGAGTTTCACGATGTGATCAAAGAATGTTTTAGCTGTTGTGAGAGCGTTTGGAATTCTCTTAAGAGGTATGAAATGAGAGAGTTTAGTTAGATGATCTATAACCACTAATATGGTTGTGAATGAATTAGATGGTGGTAATTCGACTATGAAGTCCATTCCAATCATGGTCCAAGGGACTTCAGGTATAGGTAATGGTTTTAGTAAACCAAAAGGTCTGTGGTGTTCTTTTTTGCAAGCTGCACATACATGACAATATGACACAAAGGTAACTACATCTTGTCTTAAACCAGGCCACCAGTAATTCCTTGTTAATAAATCCTGGGTTTTAGTGATTCCAGGATGACCGGACATAGGGTTCGTATGATGTAGATGTAGGATCTCCTTTCTTACAGAAGGAGGAACGTATAACAAATTGTTGTAGAAGTATAAACCTGAAGTGGTGTCCTTTACGCAGCATGATGGAATGGTAGAATCTTTTAGTAAAGCTAATAAAATGTCTTTTTGTAGGCTAGAAGTTACAGCTATAAACTTGGTCGACGGTATAACTGTTTGTTGTTCTTCCTTTTCATTATGTTTAATGAAAGAACGGGAAAGAGCATCAGCTTGGATGTTCCTTGAACCTGGTCTTTATGTGATCTGAAAGTTAAATCGGTCCAGGAATAAAGACCATCGGACTTGTCTTGATGACAAGGTCTTGTTTTTTCTAAGATATTGTAAATTCTTATGATCTGTAAGAACTGTAAAAGGTTTGAGTGTCCCTTCCAGTAGGTGGCTCCAGTGTTCCAGGGCACATTTGATAGCTAGAAGTTCCAGGTCCCCCACGGAGTCATTCCTTTCAGCTATAGACAGGAGTCGAGAGTAAAAAGCTACAGGATGTAGGACTGAAGTATCGGTTTGTTGTTGGGAGAGAATAGCAAAAATACCAACAGTAGAAGCATCAACCTCTAACACAAATTGAAATTCTGGATTAGGAAGCTGTAGGATAGGAGCTGAAGTAAAACATTCTTTTAAATGCTCAAAAGCTTGTTGGGCTTCTACAGTCCAAACGAGTCAATTCTTACCGGTTAACTTAGTTAGAGGTTGGACAATGGATGAAAATCCTTTGATGAATCTCCTATAAAAATTAGAGAAGCCTAGAAACCTCTGAAGTGATTTCACAGAGGTAGCTACAGGCCATTTGAGTATGGATGTAACCTTCTCTGGATCCATGTTTACACCGTTAGGGGAAATTATGTAACCCAAAATTTTTATTGTCTTTACATGGAATACACATTTCTCAGCCTTGGCGTATAGCTGATGTTCTCTTAATCTAGACAAAACCCATCTTACATGTTTTACATGATCAGTTAGATTTTTGGAGTATATCAAAATATCGTCTAGATATATTACAACACACACATCCATTAAGTCTTTGAAAATATCGTTTATGAAAAATTGAAATGTGGCCGGAGCATTAGTTAAGCCGAATGGCATAACATTATATTGAAAGAGACCATAACGGGTTCTAAATGCTGTTTTCCATTCGTCACCGCTTTTTATCCTGATTAAATTGTATGCTCCCTTCAAATCTAGTTTGGTAAAAATGGTTGCATCTGTTAACCGTTCAAGTAATTCAGGTATTAAAGGAAGTGGATACCTATTTTTAATCGTAATAGAGTTTAATGCTCTGTAGTCAATGATTGGGCGTAAGGTCCCATCTTTATTTGTGACAAAGAAAATGCCCGCTGCTGCAGGAGAGGTTGAGGTAGAAATAAAACCTTTCCTTAGATTATCGTCTAGGTACTCTCTGAGAAATTTTAATTCTTTTTGAGAGAGTGGAAAAATTCGGCCGAACGGTATGATAGACCCAGGTTTAGTATCAATGGGGCAATCATAAGGTCTGTGTGGAGGTAGATTTTCGGCTTCCTTAAGGTCAAATACATCTGAAAAGTCTGAATACTGCAATGGTATATGAGGGTGTAGAGTTTTGATTTCCACACAAGTTACTGTGTTACTGCTCCAGTCTATTTGAGGGTTGTGTTTTCTTAACCAAGGATAACCCAATATTAAGGGGTGTAGTGAGCTAGGAATGATATCAAACGTAATGTATTCTGTATGACCCATGTTACAAGAGACAAGTAAAGGAACAGTATGGTGTGTGATTGGGCCTTTTAAATAAGTAGAGCCATCAATAACCTTCACATAGATAGGGGTTTGCTTTTGCACACAAGGTATTTTATTAGTATCTACAAGGGTTTTGTCAATGAAGCTTCCATAAGCTCCAGAATCAATCAGCGCCTCAGTCTTGAGAAGATGCTGGTCCCACTGTAAAGACAATGTGAAAGTTAATTGTGATTCATGAATGTTATCAGTATTTGGGTTAACTATAAGAATCTTACCCCTTTTTTGCCGGTTCAGAATAGGGCAGGAAGAGACACTGTGTTCTTTATTCCCACAGTACATACAGAGGTTTGATATCCTCCTTCTCTGTTTCTCTTCTTGGGATAATGGTCCATGGATGGCCCCAATTTCCATGGGCACAGGGGCTGTGGAGGTCTTTTCAGAATGAGAAGGTGTAAACCTTTTGAGGTAAGTCTCAGGGTGTTGTTTTTCAGCTCTCCTCTCTCTGTATCGTCTGTCCATGGCTATGCATATCTTTATGAGGGATTCCATGGTGTCTGGAGGTTCAATGCGAGAGATCTCATCCTTAAGATGTTCAGAGAGACCTAAACGAAATTGGTTTTTTAGACTTACAGTATTCCACTGTGAATCTGTAGCCCAGAGCTGAAAATCTGCCACATAGTCCTCAACTGGACGTTTGCCTTGCTTCAGGGTGAACAAATTTGTTTCTGCGGTTAACTGGGTGTTGCAATCCTCATATAAGACAGCCATCGCCTTAAAAAATTCACTGATAGAATTCAAAATAGGATCATCAGTTTCATAAAACTTATCAGCCCACGAACGGGGATCTCCAGTTAGATAAGAGATGGTAGTACAAACCTTGATCTTGTCAGTATAATATGTCCTGGGCTTCATGGAAAACATCAGCATGCATGCATTTCTGAATTCACGAAAGCGTGTTCTTTCACCAGAAAAAATACGTGGAGGGTTAACCTGTGGTTCAGGGTGATCAGCCTCTTTCCTTGAAAAGAAATCATTCATTAACCTCTTCAGGGTGTGGTTTTCATTTTTAACTTCAGTCAAACCTTGTGCTAAAATTTCAACTTTCTGGTTTAAGGAAGCTATTTCAATTGCCATTGAGGCAGGATCCATATACAAGGCTTATACAAAAGGTTATTACCAAGGGAGATAGCTGGTTTACTTAGTACAAGTTCTTTTTATAACACTTTATAAAATCAAAATAAAGTGAATAAAACAGATGAAATGAAGCCTTTGTATATTTTACACACTTGAAAAGAGTTGTGTTCTTTAAAGATAGACTGCAGCAAACAAGCAGCTTATTGGTACTTGTCTGAGAAAAACAGAATTTTATAGCAAAGTCTCTTTTTAGTTAAGCTAAGAAGTGAGAAACTGATTTGCAGTCTGCAATGTCCATATATCAAGAGGTATCAGGTTACAGCAGGCAGAGTGTGTGATACAGAGAGAAGGAGAGAGCCAGATTTAACCAGTTGTGTGCACTTTAACAGTTTGTATGCCAGCAGATCTTTGGATAAGAAAATATACAGCTAGAGACAATTGTATATAAAATTAATGATACTTGCGAGTGAGTTTAGAACTGCAGAGAGCGAAGTTGGCACTGAGTCAAAATGGATCACCGCAGGGAAGCTGTTCTTATTTCCTGGTAGAGGTAAACACTCAGTAACGGAGCTGGCTGGAAAATCAGACTGCAGAGTTAACACAGACTTGCAAGAGTTGCTGCCAAAGTCTGTTTCCTGAAATGTAAAGCGGCAGGAAATACTTCTTAGGTTTAGAAGCTGGAGAAATGACAACAAGGATTTCCTTTAACAGGTACAAAAGCAGGATCTGTAGATTTTAGCTTTAGAGCTTGAAGCAGAGTGGGAACTACAAACTTCAATTATCAAGCAAAGCACAGGTGTACTGATCACACCTTTAAAGGGAGGTGAAGGAGTGGGTTGGTCTTAGTTCTTAAAGCTACAGGAATATGACAATATATATATATATATATATATATATATATATATATATATATATATATATATATATATATATGTCCATATGCCAATACAACATATATACAAAATGCAATGTTAAGGGGAGATCTCTTTTGACTCCTTTTTTATGCTTTTTTCCTCCATCCTTTTTTTTCTCTTTTGATTGAAGTATTATACCTCCCTGGTTGGGAAGGGCATCAGATTTGGCTCTGGATTTAATTTGTATTAATCATAATGTTGACTGATTGGGTATATGATTTCAGATTTGTTTCTGCCAATAAGTGGTTTATAATCACACAATACTGCATAACCCCAATGAGGATTAATAAGAAATGATTAAAGAAAATCTAGGTTAGAAGCTTAATCAAGAAAGAAGTATATATTTATTGTTTTATGAAGAATCAAAGATGGTGATTGGTTCTATCTATGGAACTCTGTTTATAGAATAGACGGGATTCATGATGAAATTATGAGTTAATTCTCTGTGATTCCTTTGATTCACTCTTTGTTGATGTTGAGATTCTGGGGCATATTTATCAAGCTCCGAATGGAGCTTGATGCCCCGTGTTTCTGGTGAGCCTGCAGGCTCTCCAAAAAAAGCAGTTATGAAGCAGCGGTCACAAAGACCGCTGCTCCATAACCTGTCCGCCTACTCTGAGCAGGCGGACAGACATCGCCGCAATTCAACCCGATCGAGTAAGATTGGGTTGATTGACACCCCCCTGCTGGTGGCCTATTGGCCGCGAGTCTGTAGGGGGCAGCGTTACACCAGCAGCTCTTGTTAGCTGCTGGTGCGATGCTGAATACAGCGAGTGTATTGCTCGCCGTATTCAGTGAGGTCTGTCGGACCTGATCCGCACTGTCGGATCAGGTCCGACAGACCTTGATAAATATGGGCCATTGGGTTCTATTGTTGTGCTATATATGTGGTTTTATTTATTATCTCTAACAATTCATTTGTTGATTGTTACATTTTGTTACATTTTTGTCACTTTTGTGATTTATTTTCCTGATTTCTGGAAGCAAATGTGCTTTGTATTTATATTTGTCTTTCACCACAATTAAAGATTGGGATGGCCATGGCAGGACCTTGATTTTGTAGTTAGTAAACCATTTTTGTGTTGATTTTGATGTATGTTTTGGATCATTGTTCTGCTGGAAGATCCAACCATGGGCATTAGGTACTTTTCCATATGACTACCTCTCTGGTGTCCCATTTGAAGTTCCAGAAGTGACTGGCAAACTGAAGACATTTAAGATGGTTTTTAGATGATAGTAGCTTTTTTCTTGATGTAGGTGACGTTGGATTGTAGTTTTGGAGACTTTCTGACCTCGAGACACAACTAACTTCTGTAATTCTCCTGCTGTGATCCTAGGAGATATTTGGCCCCTCTAACTATCCTCTTCCCAGTTTGTTGAGACAATATACACACATGTCCACTTCCAGGTTGATTCATAGCATTTCAAGTTGACTGGAACTTTTTAATTGTTGCCCTAATCGTAGAAATGGGCATTTTTAATGCTCTTGCTCTTTTCTTATAGCCACTTCCCATTTTGTGAAGCTCAAAAACCTTTTGCCACACATCACAGCTATTTTCCTTGGTCTTACCCATTTTGGTGAATGACTAAGTCAATTTGGCCTATGTGTTATCTCATATTTATACCCCTGTGGTTGAACAATTTCCTGTTCCTAGTCACCCAGGTGTACTAAATAATGTAAAATATCAATTCTAATATACTTTAAATATATTTTCTCGCATATATTTAACAAAGATTTTTTCTTTTTTTTTTGGTAAACCTTTGCAGTCCTTTTTTCTTATAATACAGAACCACTTTCTAAATTTTAGGAACAGGTTCTTTAGAACTGGTGAAAACAGTCTGAATCCCACCACTATATATGTCTGTAAATACATCTTTAAATATGTAGAGGTGAAACTCGAAAAATTAGAATATCGTGCACAAGTTAATTTATTTCACTAATGCAACTTAAAAGGTGAAACTAATATATGAGATAGACTCATTACATGCAAAGCAAGATAGTTCAAGCCGTGATTTGTCATAATTGTGATGATTATGGCTTACAGCTCATGAAAACCCCAAATCCACAATCTCAGAAAATTACAATATAGTGAAAAGATGCAATATTCTAGGCTCAAAGTGTCCCACTCTAATCAGCTAATTAAGCCATAACACCAAAGGGTTCCTGAGCCTTTAAATGGTCTCTCAATCTGGTTCAGTAGGAATCACAATCATGGGAAAGACTGCTGACCTGACAGTTGTGCAGAAAACCATCATTGACACTCTCCATAAGGAGGGAAAGTCTCAAAAGGTAATTGCAAAAGAAGTTGGATGTTCCCAAAGTCCTGTATCAAAGCACATTAATAGAAAGTTATGTGGAAGGGAAAAGTGTGGGAGAAAAAGGTGCACAAGCAGCAGGGATGACCGCAGCCTGGAGAGGATTGTCAGGAAAAGGACATTCAAAAGTGTTGGGGACTTTCACAAGGAGTGGACTGAGGCTGGAGTCAGTGCATCAAGAGTAGTGATGTCACGAATAGTTTGCCGGCGAATAGTTCCTGGCGAACATAGCATGTTCGCGTTCACCGCAGCAGGCGAACATATGCGATGTTCGATCCACCCCCTATTCTTCATCATTGAGTAAACTTTGACCCTTTACCTCACAGTCAGCAGACACATTACAGCCAATCAGCGGCAGACACTCCCTCCCAGACCCTTCCACCTCCTGGACAGCATCCATTTTAGATTCATTTGGAAGCTGCATTCTTAGTGAGAGAAGGGACAGTGTAGCTGCTGCTGATTTAATAGGGAAATTGATAGCTAGGCTAGTGTATTCAGTGTCCACTACAGTCCTGAAGGACTCATCTGATCTCTGCTGTAAGGACAACACCCCAAAAAGCCCTTTTTAGGGCTAGAACATCAGTCTGTTTTTTTCCCCCTGTGTAATCTAATTGCAGTTGCCTGCCTGCCAAGCCACTTGCCCAGTGCCACCACTCATATCTGGTGTAACAGTAGTGTAAATTATAAAATAAAACTTTTTTGACTGTGAAACATCAGTCTGCTAGTGTAATCTAATTGCAGTTGCCTGCCTGCCAGCGTGTGTGCCAGGCCCACTTGCCCAGTGCCACCACTCATATCTGGTGTAACAGTAGTGTAAATTTAAAAAAAAAAAACTTTTTTGACTGTGAAACATTAGTCTGCTAGTGCAATCTAATTGCAGTTGCCTGCCTGCCAGTGTGTGTGCCAGGCCCACTTGCCCAGTGCCACCACTCATATCTGGTGTAACAGTAGTGTAAATTTAAAAAAAAAAACTTTTTTGACAGTGAAACATCAGTCTGCTAGTGTAATCTAATTGCAGTTGCCTTCCTGCCTGCCAGCATGTGTGCCAGGCTCACAGCGTATACTGTGCCCACTTGCCCAGTGCCACCACTCATATCTGGTGTAACAGTAGTGTAAATTTAAAAAAAACTAAAACTTTTTTGACTGTGAAACATCAGTCTGCTTGTGTAATCTAATTGCAGTTGCCTGCCTGCCAGCGTGTGTGCAAGGCCCACTTGCCCAGTGCCACCACTCATATCTGGTGTAACAGTAGTGTAAAA
Organism: Bombina bombina; assembly: GCF_027579735.1. Classification (NCBI taxonomy): domain Eukaryota; kingdom Metazoa; phylum Chordata; class Amphibia; order Anura; family Bombinatoridae; genus Bombina; species Bombina bombina. The sequence goes on along the minus strand of NC_069499.1, from coordinate 428,347,745 downwards.
AAAAAAAAAAAAAAACTTTTTTGACTGTGAAACATCAGTCTGCTAGTTTAATCTAATTGCAGTTGCCTGCCTGCCAGCGTCTGTGCCAGGCTCACAGCGTATACTGTGCCCACTTGCCCAGTGCCACCACTCATATCTGGTGTAACCGTAGTGTAAATTTAAAAAAAAAAACTTTTTTGACTGTGAAACATCAGTCTGCTTGTGTAATCTAATTGCAGTTGCCTGCCTGCCAGCATGTGTGCCAGGCTCACAGCGTGTACTGTGCCCACTTGCCCAGTGCCACCACTCATATCTTGTTTAATAGTAGTGTAAATGTACATTTAAAAAAAAAACTTTTTGGACTGTGAAACATCAGTCTGCTTTTTTTGTGTCAGGCTCACAGAGTATACTGTGCCCACTTGCCCAGTGCCACCACTCATATCTTGTTTAATAGTAATGTAAGTGTACATTTAAAAAAAAAAGTTTTTGGACTGTGAAACATCAGTCTGCTTTTTTGTGTCATGCTCATAGCATATACTGTGCCCACTTGCCCAGTGGCACCACTCATATCTTGTTTAATAGTAGTGTAAGCGTACATTTAAAAAAATAAAAACTTTTTGGACTCTGAAACATCAGTCTGCTTTTTTGTATCAGGCTCACAGCGTATACTGTGTCCACTTGCCCAGTGGCACCACTCATATCTTGTTTAATAGTAGTGTAAGGGTACATTTAAAAAAAAATGACAGGCAGAGGCAGGCCACCCCGCAGGTGCCATCGTGGTCATGGTGCTGTGAATCCGTTTGGCCCTAGAATAATGCCCAGTGTTCAGAGGCCACGTACCATGAACTTGAAAAGTTCTGAGGACATAGTTGACTTTTTAACACAGGGCACCCAATCTTCTATAGATTCCGCTCCAAACCTTGACGCACCATCCTCCTCCAGCTTATCTTCTGGCAGCACCTCTCAAGTTACCAACCGCCCGCCTGTCGCCACCACCAACACTAGCACCACAGCCGCTTCACTTGATCTGTCAGAAGAGTTATTTACACATCAGTTGGAAGAAATGAGTGATGCACAACCATTATTGCCAGAGGATGTAGATAACAGGGATGTGTCTCAGTCAGGCAGCATTACACTCATGGACGTATGCGGGAGTTTGGTCTGTCACTGTGAAGCGGGCGTAACCCTTACACTACCTGATCGATACAACATCATACCTGATGTTTTAAAGCACGTTATTCCAAACAATTTAGGAATGTTAGGTGATTTATGCCCTTTATGGATTAAAACCAGACTCTGCATCAACTATGTAATTTTCCATGGGAGTTTTGCCATGGATCCCCCTCTGGCACGCCACAGTCCAGGTGTTAGTCCCCTTGAAACAACTTCCATCCCTATTGTGGCCAGAAAGAGTCCCTGTGGGTTTTAAAATTCGCCTGCCCATTGAAGTCAATGGGGGTTCGCCCGGTTCGCCGGTTCGCAAACTTTTGCGGGAGTTCGCGTTCGCAGTTAGCGAACCCAAATTTTTAGGTTCGCGACATCACTAATCAAGAGCCACCACACACAGACAGATCCTGGACATGGGCTTCAAATGTCGTATTCCTCTTGTCAAGCAACTCCTGAACAACAAACAACGTCAGAAGCATCTTACCTGAGCTAAAGAAAACAGATCTGGTCTGTCGCTCAGTGGTCCAAAGTCCTCTTTTCTGATGAGAGCAAATTTTGCATCTCATTTGGAAACCAAGGACCCAGAGTATGGAGGAAGAATGGAGAGGCACACACTGCAAGATGCTTGAAGTCCAGTGTGAAGTTTCCACAATCTGTGTTGAATTGGAGAGCCATATCATCTGCTGGTGTTGGTCCACTGTGCTTCATTAAGTCCAGGGTCAACGCAGCCGTCTACCAGGAGATTTTGGAGCACTTCATGCTTCCTTCCACAGACGAGCTCTATGGGGATGCTGACTTCATTTTCCAGCCTTCCCACACTGCCAAAAGCACCAAAACCTGGTTCAATGACCATGGGATTACTGTGCTTGATTGGCCAGCAAACTCGCCTGAACTGAACCCCATAGAGAATCTATGGGGCATTGCCAAGAGAAAGATGAGAGACATGAGACAGAACAATGCAGAAGAGCTGAAGGCCGCTATTGAAGCATCCTGGTCTTCCATAACACCTCAGCAGTACCACAGGCTGATAGCTTCCATGCCACGCCGTATTGAGGCAGTAATTGCTGCAAAAGAGGCCCAAACCAAGTACTGAGTACATACAGTATGCATGCTTATACTTTTCAGAGGTCCGATATTGTTCTATGTACAATCCTTGTTTATTGATTGCATGTAATATTCTAATTTTCTTAGATTGTGAATTTGGGGATTTCATGAGCTGTAAGCCATAATCATCACAATTATGACAAATCACGGCTTAAACTATCTTGCTTTGCATGTAATGAGTCTATCTCATATATTAGTTTCACCTTTTAAGTTGCATTAGTGAAATAAATGAACTTCTGCACAATATTCTAATTTTTAGAGTTTCATCTGTATGTGTATGTATCTCTATGTTAAACCCCTTTGTATGCCTTTTTTTTCTAGCACCAGACTTCATATCTTTGAGCCCTTACAAGTTTTTATTGCAATTTTTTAATCATTTTTATTAGATGGTGTTATGAGTGTAATTGTATTTTTGATGTGTTTTGTGACACTTTTTATTTTTTTTATTCGAGCATAACAGTTAACCGGAGCTCTGAGGTCATGCTATCCCAACACTTATTAAATTCAATTACGCTCAAGCGATCATGTTTCCTTTCAACTTGTAATACATGTGCTACTTCGAACGCACACAAACAGTTGCAATAAACCCGATATCACTTGCCACTCGTAATCTTGCCCCTAATTTGTAGGATAGTCTTATGCTTATCCCAGGCATACTTGAAGTCTCCCACGGTGTTTGTTATTACCTCCTCTTGTTGAAGTTTATTTAATTGATCAATCACCCTTTCTGTAAAGAAGTTCTTACGCAAATTATTCCTGAATCTACTACCCTTCAGCTTGAGATCATGATCCCTTGTTCTTGAATTTTTCTTTTTATAAAAAATACTTACAGCCTCAGCTTTACTAAGCTCCTTAATATACTTGAAAGTTACTATCATTTCACCTCTTTCCCTTCTCTTCCCTAAGCTATGTTCATTTAGATCATTGAGCCCCTGCTGGTAAGTTTTATTTTTTAGACCATGTACCATTTTTTTATCTCTCCTTTGCACAGATTCCAGTTTTTTTTATATCCTTCTGGAGAAATGGCCTCCAGAACAGCACACAATACTCAAGATGAGGCTTTACTAGTGATCTGTAAAGTGTAATATGAACCTTACTTTTTTTCTGCTGCAAACACCTCTACCAATACAACCAAGAATTCATTTCCCCACCTCTTCACCTGTAACATCTACTATATTACAAAGTTTGTATAATCTGCAAACAAACTCACTTTCCCCTGTAGCCCTTTGCTGATATATATATAACTGGTAAATATGTTAAACAAAACCAGCCCCAGAACTTACCCATGAGTAACACCACTAGTAACTGCCCCAGATGCTAAATGTACTCCATTTACTAAGACACTCTTGGCTAGATTTAGAGTTCTGCGGCCAAAGGGGTGCGTTAGCTACGCATGCTTTTTTTCCCCGCACCTTTTAAATACCGCTGGTATTTAGAGTTCACAGAAGGGCTGCGTTAGGCTCCAAAAAAGGGAGCATAGAGCATATTTAACGCCACTGCAACTCTCGATACCAGCGGTGCTTACGGACGCGGCCAGCTTCAAAAACATGCTTGTGCACGATATCCCCATAGGAAACAATGGGACAGTTTGAGCTGAAAAAAAACACCTGCAAAAAAGCAGCGTTCAGCTCCTAACACAGCCCCATTGTTTCCTATGGGGAAACACTTCCTAAGTCTGCACCTAACACTCTAACATGTACCCAGAGTCTAAACACCCCTAACCTTACACTTATTAACCCCTAATCTGCTGCCCCCGCTATCGCTGACACCTGCATATTATTTTTAACCCCTAATCTGCCGCTCCGTACACCGCCGCAACCTACATTATACCTATGTACCCCTAATCTGCTGCCCCTAACACCGCCGACCCCTATATTATATTTATTAACCCCTAATCTGCCGCCCCCAACGTCGCCTCCACCTACCTACAATTATTAACCCCTAATCTGCCGACCGGACCACACCGCTACTATAATAAATGTATTAACCCCTAAAGCTAAGTCTAACCCTAACACTAACACCCCCTAAGTTAAATATAATTTAAATCTAACGAAATAAATTAACTCTTATTAAATAACTTATTCCTATTTAAATCTAAATACTTACCTGTAAAATAAACCCTAATAAAGCTACAATATAAATTATAATTATATTGTAGCTATTTTAGGATTAATATTTATTTTACAGGCAACTTTGTATTTATTTTAACCAGGTACAATAGCTATTAAATAGTTAATAACTATTTAATAGCTACCTAGTTAAAATAAATACAAAATTACCTGTAAAATAAATCCTAACCTGAGTTACAATTAAACCTAACACTACACTATCAATAAATAAATTAAATAAAATACCTACAATTACCTACAATTAAACCTAACACTACACTATCAATAAATTAATTAAATACAATACCTACAAATAAATACAATTAAATAAACTAACTAAAGTACAAAAAATAAAAAAGAACTAAGTTACAAAAAATAATAAAATATTTACAAACATTAGAAAAATATTACAACAATTTTAAACTAATTACACCTACTCTAAGCCCCCTAATAAAATAACAAAGACCCCCAAAATAAAAAAAATGCCCTACCCTATTCTAAAATTAAAATAGAAAAGCTCTTTTACCTTACCAGCCCTGAAAAGGGCCATTTGCGGGGCATGCCCCAAAGAATTCAGCTCTTTTGCCTGTAAAAAAAACCATACAATACCCCCACCCCAACATTACAACCCACCACCCACATACCCCTAATCTAACCCAAACCCCCTTAAATAAACCTAACACTAAGCCCCTGAAGATCTTCCTACCTTGTCTTCACCATGCCAGGTATCACCGATCGCTCCAGGCTCCGAAGTCTTCATCCAAGCCCAAGCGGGGGCTGGCGATCCATCATCCGGCTGAAGTCTTCTATCAAGCGATAGCTGAAGAGGTCCAGAAGAGGCTCCAAAGTCTTCCTCCTATCCGGGCAGAAGAGTAGATCCGGACAGGCAACCATCTTCTGCAAAGCGGTCACAAGCGGCTCCATGTTGAAGACCTCCGGCGCGGATCCATCCTCTTCTTGCGACGTCCTAAGTCAGAATGAAGGTTCCTTTAAATGACGTCATCCAAGATGGCGTTCCTCGAATTCTGATTGGCTGATTGAATCAGCCAATCAGATTCAAGTTCAATCCGATTGGCTGATCCAATCAGCCAATCAGATTGAGCTCACATTCTATTGGCTGATCGGCTACCTTAATTCTGATTGGCTGATAGAATCCTATCAGCCAATCGGAATTCGAGGGATGCCATCTTGGATGACGTCATTTAAAGGAACCTTCATTCGGACTTAGGACGTCGCAAGAAGAGGATGGATCCGCACCGGAGGTCTTCAACATGGAGCCGCTTGTGACCGCTTTGAAGAAGATGGTTGCCTGTCCGGATCTACTCTTCTGCCCGGATAGGAGGAAGACTTTGGAGCCTCTTCTGGACCTCTTCAGCTATCGCTTTATAGAAGACTTCAGCCGGATGATGGATCGCAATGCCCCCGCTTGGGCTTGGATGAAGATTTCGGATCCTGGAGCGATCGGTGATACCTGGCATGGTGAAGACAAGGTAGGAAGATCTTCAGGGGCTTAGTGTTAGCTTTATTTAAGGGGGGTTTGGGTTAGATTAGGGATATGTGGGTGGTGGGTTGTAATGTTGGGGGGGGGTATTATATGTTTTTTTTTTTACAGGCAAAAGAGCTGAATTCTTTGGGGCATGCCCCACAAACGGCCCTTTTAAGGGCTGGTAAGGTAAAAGAGCTTTTCTATTTTAATTTTAGAATAGGGTAGGGCATTTTTTTTATTTTGGGGGTCTTTGTTATTTTATTAGGGGGCTTAGAGTAGGTGTTATTAGCTTAAAATTGTTGTAATATTTTTATTATGTTTGTAATTAATTTTTTAATTTTTTTTAACTTAGATTTTTTATTTTTTGTACTTTAGTTAGTTTATTTAATTGTATTTATTTGTAGGTATTTTATTTAATTTATTTATTGATAGTGTAGTGTTAGGTTTAATTGTAGATAATTGTAGGTATTTTATTTAATTTATTTATTGATAGTGTAGTGTTAGGTTTAATTGTAACTTAGGTTAGGATTTATTTTACAGGTAATTTTGTAATTATTTTAACTAGGTAACTATTAAATAGTTATTAACTATTTAATAGCTATTGTATCTGGTTAAAATAATTACAAAGTTGCCTGTAAAATAAATATTAATCCTAAAATAGCTACAATATAATTATAATTTATATTGTAGCTATATTAGGGTTTATTTTACAGGTAAATATTTAGCTTTAAATAGGAATAATTTATTTAATAAGAGTTAATTTATTTCGTTAGATTTAAATTATATTTAAGTTAGGGGGGTGTTAGTGTTAGGGTTAGACTTAGCTTTAGGGGTTAATACATTTATTATAGTAGCGGTGTGGTCCGGTCGGCAGATTAGGGGCTAATAATTGTAGGTAGGTGGAGGTGACGTTGGGGGCAGCAGATTAGGGGTTAATAAATATAATATAGGGGTCGGCTGTGTTAGGGGCAGCAGATTAGGGGTACATAGGTATAATGTAGGTTGCGGTGGTGTACGGAGCGGCAGATTAGGGGTTAAAAAAATATGCAGGTGTCAGCGATAGCGGGGGCGGCAGATTAGGGGTTAATAAATATAATATAGGGGTCAGCGGTATTAGGGGCAGCAGATTAGGGGTACATAGGGATAACGTAGGTTGCGGCGGTGTACGGAGCGGCAGATTAGGGATTAAAAAAATTTAATAGAGTGGCGGCGATGTGGGGGAACCTCGGTTTAGGGGTACATAGGTAGTTTATGGGTGTTAGTGTACTTTAGAGCACAGTAGTTAAGAGCTTTATAAACCGGCGTTAGCCCAGAAAGCTCTTAACTACTGACTTTTTTCTGCGGCTGGAGTTTTGTCGTTAGATTTCTAACGCTCGCTTCAGCCACGACTCTAAATACCGGCGTTAGAAAGATCCCATTGAAAAGATAGGATACACAAATGGCGTAGGGGGATCTGCGGTATGGAAAAGTCGCGGCTGCAAAGTGAGCGTTAGACCCTTTCCTGACTGACTCTAAATACCAGCGGGCGGTAAAAACCAGCGTTAGGAGCCTCTAACGCTGGTTTTGACGGCTACCGCCAAACTCTAAATCTAGGCCTCTGTTTTGTATCCTTAAGCCAGCATTCTACCCAGTTCCCAAACGTTTAAGTCTAGACCAAAGAGATGCAGTTTGTTAATTAGTTTGTTGTGTGGGATTGATTTGCTACATGAAGTACTCCTCCCTGGTCTAATACTTTTGTTACATAATCAAAGAAGTCAAGTATATTAGTCTGACATGATCTCCCTGAAGTTAAACCATGCTGATGTTGGTAGTCTAAATTTTTTGTCTTTTTGTAAGCCATAATCATTTATTTTAAGAGAGTTTCCATTAATTTCTCTACTACTGAAGCTAAAAAGCAACTGGTCAGTGGTTACCAGATTCTTCCCTACTGCCCTTTTTATAAAGAGGTACTACATTTGCTATTTTCCAATAGAACAACTCCTGTTTATAGTGGCTGATTAAACAGATCAGTTAAGGAATCAGTTAGCACAGACCAAAGGTACTTTAAAACCCTTGGATGAATATTATCAGGATCCAATGACTGTTTTACAATTTTTTTTTATAAAGCCAATAAAACCTCATCCTTTGTTAAAAGATTAGTGCTAAGCGCATTCCCATTTTTGTAGCATCCCTTAATGTAGACATCCTATCTTAACAATCTTTTGTGAAGACAGAACAGAAGTAATCATTGAGTCAATCTGCAATTTGCTTATCTCCTACTATTCTGCTATCAACTGTTTTTAATTGTTTTACTATTCCAACCTTAGTTTTTGTCCTCATGTTTTACTGACTATGCTATCTTCTCATCCACATTAACTTTTGCCTTCCTAATTAACTGGGGGGAAAAAAAGAAAGAAAGAAAAAGAAGTAAATAGTTGCACTTCAAATTGGTATCTTGAAAAATATATATATTTGTATTTTGGAAGAAATGTGAAGGCAGCCATTAAAATTCTGAATATAAATATACACAGAGAAGGGCAATTGATAAATAGTAAATTACCAAAGAATGACAAAGAGGCCACACTAGAGCTTAAACCAATGGATGTGGTATTTATTGTTTGAGTGTAATTATATCCCAAAACCCAAAATATAACATAAAATAAAAAGTAAAATAGTACACATACTAGTTGCTAAAGTTATATATTCTCAAAACAGGAGTACACAGTCAATTCAAATAAGAGAAATTTAGTGCATACAATATGCCTCAAGACAGCTGTATCTGGAAACAAGAATCCCAAACAACTATGGAGCACTTACTGCAACTGCACGCTTAGTGCAATTGCATGCGGCAGAGGTATGTTGTAATGCAATATTGGAACAAATCCTGATGAGCTTAACTGTATCAAAATGATTACCTCTATTTAAAATTTCCCGGTCAATATTACAGTACTGGAGGTTTTGGTGTGTTGCTGGAGTGTGATTTGCTCCGCTTTCAAATTCACCTTTGGTATGACCATGCAAGTCAGTTTCCAGTACTTCAGATTGCTATGTGATGCATGCTTTGCTCCGCCTCATGAAAATCACATGCAGGTACAAAATAATGTTGGTATCAGAATAAAAAAACACTGTGCTCATAAGTAAAGTCCTCTGCCAACAAACACTACTTGCATCTTGCAAGATAGAGACAGAGAGTTACTTAGCAACGGTTAAGAGTATAGTGTGGTCACCATGTCAATCAATACCACTATGTGTGCCAGATGACGTGTTTCGCCCCTCCCACCAGGGGGTTTGGCCAGGGCTTTGTCAGATGCAGTGCATAAGAAAAGCTTGTTCCTTTAGAGTGTCTCTATTTCTAACCTCAAAACGTTTAAAGTGATACACAATATTATAGCAAAACTGGGGACATAAACATGTAAGGAGAATTAGCTTGAAAGCATAACACATTAAATAGATGTGGATATTTAGAATATCAGCATAATCAATAAATTAATATAAATGTTTGAATCCTAATGACACGCCAACAGATAAGATAGTTATTTCTAATTGTTAATGAACATTAATCAAAATTATATAAAAATATACATATTCAATGTATTCAAAATCTAACATATACCTATTAGATGCAGCACAATAAATCATACTAATCTTGTCAGAAAACCAAAACTGTATATTACAGGAAACAAGCATATTCAATTTTTTTCATTCAAACCTAAAGGTGTTAAGGAGGCCAATTTAACAAAGGTCTTGTGGACCTGATCCGACAGTGCGGATCAGGTCCGCAAGACCTCGCTGAATGCGGAGAGCAATACGCTCTCCATATTCAGCATTGCAATGCCGCCCCCTGCAGACTCATGGCCATTCGACTGCCAGCAGGGGGTGTCAATCAACCCTGCTCTTTAGACCGCTGCTCCATAACTTGTGTTTCTGGGGAGTCTTCAGACTCGCCAGAAACACTGCCCTTCAAGCTCCATTCGGAGCTTGATAGCTAGGCCTTAAAGTCTGTAAGGTATATTTCCATTTGGTGTCATGTTGAATAAGTAAGTTTTTGTCTTCTGTATATTGCAGCAATAGGTGCATTTGCCACAAGTGCCATCCTACTATTTTTGTCTTGGTTTTCCTTTACCAATTGCTTAAATGATCCCCCTTACAAAGATTTATGAATATACCTGCCTCTAGCTTATCAAGCACAGGAAATCTGTCAGTCTATATCTGGCAAATTAAAGTTTCCCATTACAATAACCTTACCCGTTCATTTTGGTTATTTCTTCTATTAACAGATTGTCTAATATTTCATCCAGTAATGGAGTCCTAGATACAACCCCTATTCTAAACACATTTTATCCCCAGTTTCACAGTCCATCCAAATACTTTCCACATCATCATTAGTTCCTATAATTTAAGTAACATTTTCTTTTACATACAGAGCAACTCATCCACATTTCTTTCCTACTATGCTCTTTTTAAATAACTTCTATCCAGGTATGACTATGCCCCAATCATGAGAATCATTGTACCATGATTCTGTAATACACAGGGCAAATCTGTTTTATGTTTTTTCGCTTTCAGGGTTACGCAGGTATTACAAGTTTCAAAATAACTTATTTTGCATGCCGTTAACCCGCGTAATCCATAAAGTCATAAAGCCAGATTGTGTGCTTGTTCACGTATTCCCCCATAGAAGTCAATGGAGAAGACAAATAGATAAAAACAAAAACAAAACCCTAATCTGTTGTGCACATGAAAAGTGCACATGAAAATGTGAATATTTCATATTGCAAGGCTGTTTTGTTAACTCAGTATGTTCTATTTATTTTTAAATCAATATGTATCTAAATATGTGATGATTTTTGGACAGATATATCTATTTGTAGCCAAATATGTATATGATTATAGATATATCTAGATATCACGAGATCTTTATGCGAATATCTCTTTGAAAATCTATCTGAGATATTGTTTAATTTGCATAAGATTCTAATGTGAAATCTTTTCATTATCTCCATAGTTAAACACATCTCTATTTATATAAATCCATGTTTCTCTATGTATGTGTATTTATGTTAATGTAAGAATCCCTTTGTCTGCTTTTTTTTTTCTAACACCCACGATCTCCTATATTTTAGCCCTTATAACTTTTTTGTGCAATATATTTTTTAAATAATTTTTATTAGACACTGTTAATATGAGTCTAACTGTACTTTGTAATGTATTTTTTAAGTGTTACGTGAAACTTTTTTTTGTGGAAAACTGTTAACTACAGCTCTTTGAGCAGGGAAAGGATTGTTGCGTAAAAGGCGAGTGCAATTGTGATTTTTCAAGACTTGTAATATCTGCGCATTGAAAATTGATTGTGAAAACACCATGTGGAAAACTCATACCGCGCAACTTCTAATCTTGCTCAAAGAGTGCAAAGTCCACAGCACTAAAAATATATCCAAATTTTTCTTCAGCCATATAGAGAGGTAAATAAGCTGCAATGTTTCAAGCTCACAGGCCCAAATTTGGATATATTCTATTGCACTCTTTGTATTACATGACCTTTAAAGTCGTCAATCCCCGGCCTTAATCTTATAACCATTGTAAGTTAAAATAATAACATAAATAAAGAGTTACACACAGCTTTGGTATAAAATTTGGCCGCAGCCATTTTATTAACAACACAATTTAAATATTGAGTAATAAATATTTTCAAACATTTTCAAACATTTTTCCACAGAACATACCTGATGTTCATAAATAACATTACTGACAAATAAAACATAAACCACAGCGGTGCTAGTTCCCAAACCCACAAAAACAAGATGGCCGTTATTCAACAACTGGACTCAGCTATATCCCTGTTGAGTCCGTCCAAGTACACCTAAACTTTAATAGGGAACCCCTTGCCCCTATAAAACCAGTTGTCCACTCACCCCATGGAGAGGCAACTACTTAAAATCCTCCAAATCACTTGGCCATATTGCGTACCATATTTGTCTGGGAACTAGCACCCCCGCCTTGCTGCGACAAACACAAACAAGGAAGGAAAACAAAGATTAGGGAGGGAGGGAGGGAGCACTTTCTAGAAAGGTTTGATAATTATTCTGATGACAGATTCTCCCGCTCTTTCTTTAAATGCGTAACAGCGCGTGCTAAGCCCGCCCCCTACAGTAAATAACCAATCACACCCAAGGCCTAATTCCTCCAACGGTCAAGTCCCCTTCCCGTTACTTCGAACTCCCAGGGGTTCCCTGACCTTTAAAGTCGTCAATCCCCGGCCTTAATCTTATAACCATTGTAAGTTAAAATAATAACATAAATAAAGAGTTACACACAGCTTTGGTATAAAATTTGGCCGCAGCCATTTTATTAACAACACAATTTAAATATTGAGTAATAAATATTTTCAAACATTTTCAAACATTTTTCCACAGAACATACCTGATGTTCATAAATAACATTACTGACAAATAAAACATAAACCACAGCGGTGCTAGTTCCCAAACCCACAAAAACAAGATGGCCGTTATTCAACAACTGGACTCAGCTATATCCCTGTTGAGTCCGTCCAAGTACACCTAAACTTTAATAGGGAACCCCTTGCCCCTATAAAACCAGTTGTCCACTCACCCCATGGAGAGGCAACTACTTAAAATCCTCCAAATCACTTGGCCATATTGCGTACCATATTTGTCTGGGAACTAGCACCCCCGCCACCGACTGGACTGACCGAACAGCCCAGTCCCGCCAAACCCAATATTTTTCCCAAAGCTTCTTTTATATCGAAAATAAATAGCTGCAGCCCAAATTGGTTAAAATGAACACCATCTTTTAAATAAAATTCCTCAGCCCCATCTACTTCAAAATCTGGGTGGAAAACTACGCCTCCCCCCAACCTCTTAACAAAAGAGCTAATTATTTTGTTAATTTTTTTACGACTCTTTTCTAGCCTATCATAATCCCTCGCTGATCTCCAAACCAACCTAGGAGTAATCTGTGACCAAATTATTTTGATTTCAGGATGAAGTTCCTTTATGTTGCCCAGATCTCTTTTGATTCTTCTAACTAGTTCCTTTTGAGGAATCATACCTAAATCATTTCCCCCCAAATGCACTATCAAAACCTGAGGACGAGGAAACATTCTGCCAAAATCTAGAAACAACGGAAAAAAGAGTTCCCAGCACATCCCCCTAATCCCAAACCATTTGACCTCCCATTGATCCACAGGACACCCAAGCTGAAGGCCGCCCATTTTCTTACTGGCCTCAGCATTGGCCCAGTATATAAACGAATGCCCCATCACCCATACGATCTTTACACCTAAAATAAGAGAAAAAGGAGTGTTCAGGATGATTACAACTCAAACATTCCAAAACATACATTCTATTCAAGGTTTATAACGACTTGAACCCCATCTACCAATCTTTTTAACTATATCCTCTCTGAGACCTAACATAGCGGCTTCAGTAGCAGCTCCAATCCGGAAAGAATGAGATCCAAACTCTAAAGGATTAAGACCCAATAAAACAATTGAACCTCTTAAAATGGCTCTAAATTGATATTGTGATAAAAAAGAACCGTCTGAATGAACCAACAAAGGGCCATCCTGCAAAGGCCGTATGGACCCATAAAGCATCATTACCTGACATGGACATATTTCACCACCACTAGGGAATAGCACTATGTTCTTGCCTTTCCCATATATGTCCGTTTTACTATTTCTCAGTAATATTTCTACTCTGTTATCATTCCATATTACATCTTCTTTTTGTAAACCACCTGACACTTTTTTGCTAGGGCTTACCAATTCCAAAACTCTAAATGCCCCGAAAAAGGCCAATACAAAGGCCGTTCTAAATAATATTAATTCAAATCTTGATGCACAAATCTCTGCTAATACCACCCAAACTTTTTGAAGTAAAGAAAATGTAATAGGTCTTCTCTTATCTCTAACCTTTGTCTTTTTCTTCAAGCCTTTAAGAACCTGACGGACCCAAAAAACCTTTGTAACATCAGACAAACCTAATAAGCGAAATCTAAAAGCAAGGGCCGCCAATCTTCTTTCCATATTAGATGGTGACAAACCCACATTTCCCCAATGCCACATCCATTCCAATAAGCAACCCGTGACATCATCATACCCTTCTTTAATTTCAGATTGACATAACCACATTTCCCATTCCTTCCAAACTGATACATAGGACGTCCAAGTACCTGGAGCCAAAGATTTTTTAATTAATTCAGCCAATCCTCCGTCCCAAGCTTCCAAAGTTGGACAGGAAACGTCGCTCCAACTACGTCCGCCTGAGGCGCCAACTCTCGAAAGCGAGACCACTGTGAACGAGATAAATAATCTGCTATCAAATTAAGCTTACCAGGGATATGATTTGCCCTGACGAAAACATTCATACTTAAACATTTCAGGACTAGCACTCTTAATAAACGCAAAACTGGTAATGATGATGCAGATAAAGAATTAATAGCAGAAACAACACCCATATTATCTGTATGAAACAATATGGATTTATTCATCAAATCCACTTCCCACACAAACAGAGCCACCAGAATAGGAAATAGCTCAAGGAAAACTAGGTTCTTGGTTAAACCTAAATTGACCCACTCTTGAGGCCACACTTCAGCGCACCAATGCCCTTGAAAATAAGCCCCGAAACCAACACCCCCAGCTGCATCAGTTATCAAATCCAAATCAACATTAGAGACCCTAGCTTCCATGAATATTGCAACACCATTAAAATTTTTAAGGAATTCCAACCAAACTTTCAAATCATCCTTGTGACCTTTTTTAATCCTTACAAAATGATGAGGCTTACTAACACCAGACGTAGCCAATGACATTCTTCTAGAAAAAACTCTACCAATAGGAATGATTCTGCAAGCAAAATTCAACTTTCCAAGTAAAGATTGCATTTTTCTCAAAGTCACCTTACGGACCACCAAAAATTGCTGAATCATTTCTGACAAATCCACAATCTTTTCCAGAGGTAGCCTACATTCCATACTTTCAGAATCTATTGTAATACCCAGAAATTTAAGGGCCGTAACTGGACCCTCAGATTTTTCCGTCGCAATAGGAACCCCAAAATCAGATGCCATTGAATAAAAACAATCCCTTAATTTCAAACAAACGTCCGAATCATGGGGACCAACAAAAAGAAAATCATCCAGATAATGAACTACTGACGAAAATCCAGACCTGAATTTAACAACCCATTCCAAAAATGAACTAAAGCATTCAAACAGAGAACAAGAAATAGAACAACCCATCGGGAGACATAAGTCAATGTAGAGAAAACCCTCAAAACAACAACCCAGCAAATAATGTGAAGAAGGATGAACTGGAAGTAACCGAAAAGCCGCCTCAATATCTACTTTAGCCATTAAAGCGAATTGCCCAGCCTCTCTAACCAACTTAACCGCCATGTCAAATGATGTATAAGACACAGACGATAATTCATCCGGAATATCATCATTAACAGATCCACCTTTTGGAAATGATAAGTGGTGAATTAAACGAAATTTACCAGGCTCTTTCTTAGGAACCACTCCTAAAGGAGAAATACGCAAATGGGGGATAGGAGATATTTTAAAAGGACCTGTTAAAGATTTCGACCACAAAGCCGTAACCGGATTCGAACCATTAACCTACTGCTCCAAAGGCAGCTGTAACATATTATCAACATTAGTCCCCTTTTGCTGAGATAAACCGACCATTTGAGATTGAGGTACTGACCCTACATCCTTTATTCCCTCACCACCAATCCCTAATACCCTATTTTGGTTAACCAATTCTGTGGGAACCCATGAATTGGCGACTCCCCCCGTGACTTTTGCTCCTTCTAATTTGGCTAACAAGTCCCTTAAACCTGCTACAACAGTTATAGATAAGGGATCAGCATGCACACCAACTGTATCAACCCCCACATTCAGATTCACAACACCAGATCCCTCATTACCTGTACTCGGGTCCTGAGGCACTGCAGACTGAACCCTTTGAGATGCAGCCGTAACCTTCTCTGTATTCTGGAAACCAGTAGCCCTGGGATCCGTATTAGTCATTAATTGCTGCCCTTTTTCCGTCTGTAAAAAAGAAACATGTGACAAACCCCCAGAAGGTGCCCAAATTCCAATGCCCCTACTAGCTGTAGACATACCCAACCTACTATCCACTGAAACACCCTTACCCTTCTTAGCTGATGGGACCTCAAACCCTTCCCCCCTTAAATCCCCATACCTCTTGCGTTGTCTACCTCTACCTTGTATTCTCCCAATCCCAGACCTGTTTGGACGTTGAACAGAGTTAACCGAGCTATGAAATGTATTATTAATACTCTGACCCATCATGCCCTGAAGACCAAAATTAAAATTGTTGGCCGTACTCACCCTTGTTTCTTCTCCCTTTGCATTAAAACGTTCCACCCCTGGAACGCCGTCCTCAATATCCAGCCTGATATTTTCCGTCCAAGATTCCTGAAGGCCATAAGCCTCCCCACTTAGGCCGTCATTTCCCACCATTAAAAGACCCTGGGAATTCTCAGGCCGTGACCCAGTTTCATTCCCATCTAAAAGAAAAACATCATTAGTGACAGGTAAATTTTTAATTACTTCAACATTCCTATCCCTCAAATTTCTTAACTCGCCCTTTAAAACTGGATCACCCGTGACCCTGACTGACGTATTAAACTGGCTAATAGTGTTAACTACATTGGGAGAAGGAGGAATAAAATCCTCCTCAGAAGAATCTAAATATAAATCTAATTCTACCACACCGTTATCAACCTCGGTATCATGATGACTATCGCTGGCTTCAGGCCTTTCAACCCTCTCGTCTAACACCCGATAAGCCTGATTTTCCGTATTATTGCAAGGTCTTAAAAACTGAGCCGACTTAGAAACATTATGTAACTGTTCTGAAACTGCCTGAGGTATTTCAATCGGCCCTGATACAATCAAACCCTCACCTTTCTTTTTCATTAAGGCGCTACCTAAACTACATATACTCGCTTGTTCATTACCCTCACACAGAGAAATAGGCCTCGGCAGGCCGTCACTTTTACTAGCTTGCTTTTTCCCTCTAATTACTACTTTCTGGCCTAAATTGGCCGTCTTACCCTTAGGCAAAGAATCACCCTTCATTACAGGCTCAGTGAATTGTTCCGTAATGGAACAAGTGCTCCCGGACTGCGTCACATTATCAGCAAACTCCGCTCCGGTCTGCCGACTTCCGGAGCTCGAACTTGACTTCTTCCTCACAGACGCCTTTAACCCCGGACTGGGGCTGGATTTTCTCCGACCGCTATTACCCCCTTCAGCATCCGGATCAGAACGAACTGGAGGCCTCGAACGCCTCGATGTTTTTGGAGCCACCTCAACGATATCCCCTCTGGGTTCGACGACCGGGCTAAGCAATGGACGTAATTTTTCTTCGAGCCAGGTAGGGCCCATTTTTGCAGCTTCCAACTTAAGTTGGTCAAAAATCGCATCAAAATGCGACATCGCAGAATTCCTAACTGACAAGCACAGCACTTTCTAGAAAGGTTTGATAATTATTCTGATGACAGATTCTCCCGCTCTTTCTTTAAATGCGTAACAGCGCGTGCTAAGCCCGCCCCCTACAGTAAATAACCAATCACACCCAAGGCCTAATTCCTCCAACGGTCAAGTCCCCTTCCCGTTACTTCGAACTCCCAGGGGTTCCCTGTTGGGAGCTGATGCCATTGCTGCAGTCTATCTGTCATAGACTACTGTCTCTTTAAATACTATTCTCCACCTTCCTTCAGGTATGAATAAAGGGAACACCTTTTTCCTGTGTCCCTGCTTGATTATTAGCGTATATAGGGAAATACTGTTTGTGTTGTTTCTCTTGCAAAAGCAGCAAATCTAACTACCTTGAATTTCTACAATCAATTGAAAGAGACTCTACCTCCTGAAACTTAGTCTCTATTCACTACTACAAGCTTCGGATATACTTCTACCTAACATCGTAATCTACCACTTGAACCGGCTTGGTAATTATCTCCCAGCAGAGCAGTCTGTCAGCTGCGGATCAAACACTGGTGTGACGTCACCCGGTTCAAGACGCTCAGTCTCTCTCTCCGCTTGCAGCAGCAACCAGCTAGACGCTCAATCTCTTTCTGAGATTTCAACAAAGTAGGCAGGCTTGGGCCTATATTACTCGGAGGACAAATCTGTCACCACATAATAACAAACGGATCAGCCTTAAAGGACTTATAAAACCGCAAGTATATTATGCCTATTTAATATTCCTTGAACTGTGTATTGAAACAGATTTGTATCAAGTGGTCACCATCTTTCTTTAAGATTTAACTAATTCATTTAAAGTCTGCTTATGAAATATACAAGTTTTGCCAAGATGCAGTCATATAAAAACAAGGATATCTCAGACTCATTAGTTATCAAATCTATACGGAAAGGTTGTCTAACAATTGGATAAACCTCATGTTTAAACTCACAAATTAACTGTTTGTTAGTTTGTGTAAATAGTTGACATTGTTCCTATCAGCTGCTATTACTCTATAATCTCTCTCATTATACTGCTGTGAGCTGGGGAAGACTATAATAGCTACTAACACAATCTAAACAGTTTGGTCAGATATGATTAAAGTAATTGACCATTGCACTATCATGCACTATCCAGAAGGAGGTACCATCTTCTGAGCTGCGTATGCAAGATTATGTTATAGCTACTAAATCCAAGTTGTCCCTTGTCATTATTGAAGTGAGTTCAGTTAATTTATTTTCAAGCTGAAAAAGACAAAAGAAGACAGGCGCAGCCCGACTCAAGTGAAAGACATTTAATAAGTAAATACACACACAGCTAAGTGGCAACTCACAGAAATAAAAATAATAATCAGCACGTCAGTGTATCTGCTCATGTAGCGGTTCCAAATGTTTTCCACCACCTCGGTCAATGCTGTACCAAGTCTGGTGATTGAGCTGGGATCGGTCAGTATGGAGCCGGTTTGGAGAGTGCAGAGACACAGCATGAAAAATCTCTACGCGCGTTTCGTCCAAGTCCACTCAGACTTTATCAAGAGAAGAAATGACAGGTATCCAGCACAGAGTCTCTGAACCGGCTTATCCTTAATATGTCCTTAAAATGTCCAAATTAAGGATATTTTGTGGCCATTTTGTTGAGACTTACTATTGGCCAGATACAAACAGGAAGCCGACACATTGGCTCATTCATAAGCCGGTTCAGAGCCTCTGTGCTGGATACCTGTCATTTCTTCTCTTGATAAAGTCTGAGCGGACTCGGACAAAACACACGTAGAGATTATTCATGCTGTGTCTCTGCACTCTCCAAACCCGCTCCATACTGACCGATCCCAGCTCAATCCCCAGACTTGGTACAGCATCAACCGAGGTGGTGGGAAAACATTTGGATCCAGAGTATTCCGGAACCACTACATGAGCAGATACACTGACATGCTGATTATTCTTTTTATTTATGTGAGTTGCCACTTTGCTGAGTGTGTATTTACTTATTAAACATCTTTCACTTGAGTCGGGCTGTGCCTGTCTTCTTTTGTCTTTTTCAGCTTCTCCTTGATTGGGTGTTAATGTTAAAATACACACCCTCCACTACGGGCAGCAAATGACCTTGTGGGATTTTACAAACAGCACAGGATCATTTTATTTGGAGATCACATCAGCTCCCCACACCTCACCATTAGGTGAAACCAGCTTTTACTCAACATTTTTGCCACACAGTGAAACATCTTCACAGTCGCTGGGCGCCCGATACCGGTACTGTGTGTAATTTATTTTCAAAGCTGCAAGCATTTGTGTTCATGACATGAAGAACTTTTATACTAGAATTTATAGAACTGGACTAACAGACTAACAGACTAACAGTTGGACTAACAGTTTTGGTACGCTGTGGGGGCAGGTGGATATATTAATGCTACTCCCCTTTAATAGTTTAAATTATTTCTAATAAATAATTTAAACTCCCCTCCCAGATACTCTGTTCCTTTAGCATCCAAATGCAAGCCATCCTGCTTAAATAACCTACAGCTAGATTACGAGTTTGGCGTTATGATTGAAAAATCATCTTTATGGCATATAACGCTGCTTTTTCCCTAATGCTAGTACACTAACACCAATAAACTACCTATTAATCCCTAAACCGAGGCCCTCCCCCATCGAAAACACTATAATAAATGTATTAACCCCTAATCTGCCGCTCCAGACATCGCCGCCACTATTAAAATGTATTAACCCCTATTCCGCCGCTCCCCGACATTGTTGCCACTATAAAAAAACTATTAACCCTTAAACCGCTGTCCTTCCGCATCGCAAACACAATTTAAATATTATAAACCCCTAATCTGCCGCCCGCCCACACCGCCATTATACTAAACCTATTAACCCCTAAACCGCAAGACCCCCACAACAAAATATACTAATATAAACTATTAACCCCAAAACTGAAAGCCCCCACAACAAAATATACTAAAATAAACTATTAACCCCTAAACTGAAAGCCCCCACAACGAAATATATTTAAAAAAACTATTAATCCCTAAACCAAAAGACCCACAATGAAATATACTAAAATAAAATATTTACCCCTAAACCTAACGACCCCCTAACTTTATATTAAAATTACAATTTCCCTATCTTAAATTAACTTAAAACTTACCTGTCAAATTAAATAAATTAATTTAAAACTAACAATTAAACTAAGATAATTATTAAACTACAATTAAACTAACTACCAATTAAATTAAACTAAACTACACATTAAAAAAATCCTAATACTACTAAAAAGTATCTAATTACAAAAAAAAATAACTCATCCTATTGGCTTATTGGAACAGCCAATAGAATGAGAGCTGCTCAAATCCTATTGGCTGATTGGAACAGCCAATAATAACAAAATCCTATTGCTCAAATCCTATTGGCTAATTGGAACAGCCTTTTAAGGGCCATTGGTAGTTTATTGTTGGCTAGGGTTTTGTATTTTGGGGGCCTATTTTATTTTGATAGGGCTATTAGATTAGGTGTAATTCTTTTTTATTTTTGATAATTTGTTTCTTATTTTTTGTAATTTATTGGGGGGGTTTTATGTAATTTATTTATTTTTATTTGTAGTAATTTTAGTGTTTAGTTTTTTTTGTAATGTTAAGTTTTAGTGTAAGGCAGGTTAGGTTTTATTTTACAGGTAGATTTGTATTTATTTTAACTAGGCAGTTATGAAATAGTTAATAACTATTTACTAACTAATTTACCTAGTTAGAATAAATACAAACTTACCTGTGAAATAAAAATAAAACCTAAGCTAGCTACAATATAACTGTTACTTATATTGTAGCTAGCTTAGGTTTTATTTTACAGGTAAGTATTTAGTTTTAAATAGGTATTATTTAGTTAATAACTGTAACTTTAATTTAGCTTTATTTTAATTATGTTAAAGTTAGGGGGTGTTAGGGTTAGGGTTACGTTAGGGTTAGGGTTATGTTAGGGTTAGTGTTAGGCTTAGGGGTTAATGGATTTATTTAGTGGTAGTGATGTGGGAGGCCAGAGGTTTAGGGGTTAATAACTTTATTATAGTGGCGGCGACATCGAGAGCGGCAGATTAGGCGTTAATAACTTTATGTAGGTGGCGGCGATATCGGAGGTAGCAGATTAGGGGTTAATAACTGTATGTAGGTGGCGGCGATGTCAGGGGTGGCAGATTAGGGGTGTTTAGTCTCAGGGTTTATGTTAGCGTGTTAGGTTTAAAAGTAACTTTTTATTTCCCCATAGACATCAATGGGACTGAGTTTCCGCGATCGCAACTGTCAGGCTTTTTTTTTTTTTGCCGGCTCTCCCCATTGATGTCTATGGGAAAATCGTGCACGAGCACGTCAAAGCAGCGCTTTATTTCGGTGCAGTATGGAGCTCAACGCCACCATATCGCCCGCACAAGCATGCTTTTTTTAAACTTGTAATAGCAGCGCTATAGGGAGGGGAGTAACGCCGCTTTTGTGGCGATCGTTAAAATCCCTATAGCGCTCAAAACTCGTAATCTAGCTGCTAGTATCTTGCCAAACGGAGCTATACTGGCCAATAAAACCAAATCCTCTTTCCATGCACCACTTATTTAACCAGGAATTAAATTTTATTATCTGCTCCTTCTTTTCTGCTTCTAAGCCCTATACAGGTAAAATAGCTGAAAATTATACATTTCTAAATGCTCTAAATGATTGCCTAGGTCACAATCATTTTGATTTCCTTTCTTGCTGCCTTAAAGGTACTGTCGAGTCAAAATTAAATTTTAATGATTCAGATAGGTTATGCAATTTTAAACAAGATGCCTCTTATCTCAGTGCATTTTTTTTAAGTTTTCACAGTTAGACAGTGCTAGTTCACAGAAAAATACTCCTCTCACTCCCCAAAGTTGAATCACATATAAGCACTATATGATATAATGGCAAGGATCCAAAACACTTTATCCAGATAGCAGAGCCGTAAAAATATAATACACAATTTAAATAAGCGTACAATACGTGTGACAGACTATATTGCTGATACAGTTCCCAATCATAAAGCTTTGAATATTTAGTGTAATACAATCCAATAATTTTATAGTCACTTACTTCGGGAGGTTAAACGAGTCCTGCTGATCACTCACGTTTGTGCCTTATTGTGTAGTTGAAGTTCCTTCAATGCCTCACTCTGTCTTCTGCTTGTAATGAGTCCCAGCTGTGTGGAGCTGGGAAAACGTATCTTTGCTTTCGCCTTTGCTATAAGTATAGATATACTCACAGTGTGCCCTGTAGGTGCCTTAATGTAAATCCAAGTGAAAAATTAAAAAAACCCAGACTGGCACCACTGATAGAGTATAAAAACATCATTTTATTGTCACATACTTAAAAAAGTTAAGCACACCACTGGGAAAAAAGGACTATCATACCAAACAGTTGAAAGCTCCAGTTAAAAGGTGTAGCGGCTACAACCTGGGCCCGATGACGTCACTGACGCGTTTCAGGTATCAACCCGTAGTCATAGTTACCGCCATGGGGTCCAGGTAAGCTTAAATAGCTAGCTCTCAGGTGTAGGCTGTTAATTCAATATTTCAATATTAACCCTTTAACACTTTTACTTTTAGCACATCTCATACTGGGCTTATTATTAATGATATGCATAAAGCACATAAAACGGAGAACGCACTCCATTCTCATTTTCATTTTTACATAACTGATGAACAAAAAGCTAACCGATTACCAAAGTGCAAACTTTGTTAGCCAAATTTAATTTAATCTGGATTTATACATAACCTTCGTATATATTGTAACAGCGATTTCTTGCATATCTACTACATTTTATTCAAAGTTTGCAACACTTCATTAGATAACTTCAAATACTAGAATAATCTGAATTTGTATATATAAAACATTCAACTGCTTACTACTAGAAATCAAGTAGTAGATTTTCAATATTTGTCAGAAAGTTAAATGCTTTATATGATAATTTGAGAGACTAAGAACAAACAAAGGCGTTCTATGAAAAAGAATCTGTTCCTCAATACATAAAGTATAATGAGAAATATATACCATACCCAAATGTGTTTGTACATGCATACTGGTTTGTGACTTGTTACATAAGCATCAACCTACATGCTTAACTTACCCGTATTATTATCTGTTTCAGCTTCCGAACATAAAACTTGATAGAAACTATACTTAAACTCCAAATAATGCTAGTCTATCATTTTACCCTCAACAGATCCTACTTATATCATATATATATATAACCAATTATTGGTATCTTTAGGGGTACTGTATCTAATTCTTATTGTTCTGACTGACCTTTACATAGTGTTACAGTGCTAATTAGGATGTACAAAAATTACACTATTTTACTATTTTGTTTAATTTAGTAATTATCCTGTAATGACAGCAGTAGTTGTGACTTAGGATACTAGTACAGGTTTGTATGGACCTATGTTTAATTTACCATTATTAGGAACTTTCCTTTACTTAGAGTATTGGATGACCAAGACTACTGACAAGTAGTTAATATCGAATACTTAGTAATTATTTCGTATTCATATCTCATTCCCAATGATTGATGAGATCAAAAACTGAATTATAACCCGTTGGAATCCGTGTCCCCAAGGTATAGATCCAAAAGGCTTCTCTACGATAGAGGATTTTCTCCCTATCACCTCCTCGCTTGGGGGGTAATACTCTCTCAATTGCCTGCCACTTGAAATTGCTCACATTTTTATTGTGGTCAAAAATAAAATGGGAGGCCAGAGCTGAACAATCTCTTTCCTTATCGATGTTGTTAAGATGCTCCCTAATTCTTGACCTCACCTCTCTTGTGGTGAGCCCTACATACTGCTTTTTGCATTGTATGCAAGTCACCAAATAAACAACAAAATTCATTGAGCAGTTTATACACTGCGGCATCTCATATTTCTTCCCTGTCACACATGACACAAATTTATCAGAAATGATAATGTGTTCACAGGCCTTACATTTTCTGCTCCCGCATCTATAAGTGCCCTTATGTGACAACCATGAACTGCCTTCTCCTGTATTAACAGATGGAAGCTGAGTTGGTGACAGGATATTACCAATAGTCACTCCCCGTCTATATGAAAACCTACATCCCTGTTCAATGATGGGTTTTAACTTGTTATCAGCCAATAGGATTGGTAAATGTTTCTTTAACAGTTCACAGACATTGTTGAACTGGTTACTGTAGTTCGTCACAAAAGTAACCTTATTCTCTTCCTTACTATGCACTTCCTTTCTTTTATCTATTAGAAGGCTTTTCCTAGTGCTATAGTCTGCCTGATTCTTCGCTCTCTTTATAACTCTATTCGAGTATCCTCTCTCTCTTAACAGTTCTGTCAATTTTTCACTTTCTCTTCGATAGATCTCGATATTAGTACAATTTCTCTTAATGCGGCGGAATTGTCCCTTTGCTATTGCAAATGGAACATGAGCTGGATGATTGCTAGCCGCATGTAAGAGTGTATTTTTATATATTGGCTTTTTGTACAGCTGACTTTCAATCAAATTATTTTCTGTACCCACCAGTGTCACATCTAGATAATTAGTTTTGTTTTCATTATATTCCATGGTAAATCTTAAATTTACATCATTTTCATTTAGATATTCAACAAAAAATCGCGCTTCATCCTCACTGCCCGACCAAACAAATATCAGGTCATCAATGAAGCGCTTATATATTCTGATCTTGTCCCTAAAGGGGTTTCTACCTCCAAAGATGTGGTCGGTCTCCCACCAGCCTGTTCAGTTATGTAAAAATGAAAATGAGAATGGAGTGCGTTCTCCGTTTTATGTGCTTTATGCATATCATTAATAATAAGCCCAGTATGAGATGTGCTAAAAGTAAAAGTGTTAAAGGGTTAATAATGAAATATTGAATTAACAGCCTACACCTGAGAGCTAGCTATTTAAGCTTACCTGGACCCCATGGCGGTAACTATGACTACGGGTTGATACCTGAAACGCGTCAGTGACGTCATCGGGCCCAGGTTGTAGCCGCTACACCTTTTAACCAGAGCTTTCAACTGTTTGGTATGATAGTCCTTTTTTCCCAGTGGTGTGCTTAACTTTTTTAAGTATGTGACAATAAAATGATGTTTTTATACTCTATCAGTGGTGCCAGTCTG
The DNA here is from genome assembly GCF_027579735.1 of Bombina bombina. NCBI lineage: Eukaryota > Metazoa > Chordata > Amphibia > Anura > Bombinatoridae > Bombina > Bombina bombina. The sequence goes on along the minus strand of NC_069499.1, from coordinate 428,322,265 downwards.
GGTTTTTTTCATTTTTCACTTGGTAGTGCTAGTTCACGTGTGTTATATAGATAACATTCTGCTCCCTCTTGTGGAGTTATTTGTGACTCAGCAATAGTTGGCTAAAAGTCTGTAAAAAAAAACTTAGAAAAGGGGGCAGTCTGCTGAGGCTTAGATACAAGGATAATATAACTGTGTTGGTTATGCAAAACTGGGGAATGAATAATAAAGGGGTTATCTACCTTTTGAAACAATAAATATTTTCAAGTAGACTGTCCCTTTAACAGTTCTCAAAATACGATTCCTATCCCTGTGAACAGGAGCTCTTGGGAGACATCTAACCTCCCTTACTTCTCCTTTACATTCACCTACACATTCATCAAAATGGAGTTACCCACTAACAGTCAATTCCTCAAAAACACATCTGCAGTTCTTACCTGTGTTTTCTTACTTGGAGATTCAGCTACCAATATACAGATATATATATATAGCAATATCTATTTAGAAATATAAGGAACATATTCTGCTATGTGCAGAACAATGGTATGTGAAATATTACAGTAAATTCATAGTTAAAACCTTTATTAAAAATGAATATTGCATAAATATGCTTTAACATGTTTTCATCTACTTAACTGCAAAGGGCTCCAATAAACTTGTATATATGTCTATATATTTGTACATACAGTATCTCACAAAAGTGAGTACAGCCCTCACATTTTTGTAAATATTTTATTATATCTTTTCATGTGACAACACTGAAGAAATGACACTTTGCTACAATGTAAAGTAGTGAGTGTACAGCCTTTATAACAGTGTACATTTGCTGTCCACTCAAAATAACTCAACACACAGCCATTAATGTCTAAACCGTTGGCAACAAAAGTGAGTACAACCCTAAGTGGAAATGTCCAAATTGGGCCCATTTAGCCATTTTCACTCCCACTATCGAGTGTCATGTGACTTGATAGTGTTACAAGGTCTCAGGTGTGAATGGGGATAAGTGTGTTAAATTTGGTGTTATCGCTCTCACACTCTCTCATACTGGTCACTGGAAGTTCAACATGGCTCCTTATGGCAAACTGTTGCTTTACATAAAGATGGCCTAGGCTATAAGAAGATTGCCAAGACTCTGAATCTGAGCTGCAGCATGGTGGGCAAGACTATACAGCGGTTTCAGAGGACTGGTTCCACTCAGAACAGGCCTCGCCATGGTCGACCAAAGAAGTTGAGTGCACATGCTCAGCGTCATATCCAGAGATTGTCTTTGGGAAATAGATGTGTGAGTGCTGCCAGCATTGCTGTAGAGGTTGAAGGGGTGGGGGGTCAGCCTGTCAGTGCTCAGACCATACGCTGCACACTGCATCAAATTGGTCTGCATGGCTGTTATCCCAGAAGGAAGCCTCTTCTAAAGATGATGCACAAGAAAGCCTGCAAACAGTTTGGTGAAGACAAGCAGACTAAGGACATGGATTACTGGAACCATATCCTGTGATCCGATAAGACCAAGATAAACTTATTTGGTTCAGATGGTGTCAAGTGAGAGTGGCGGCAAAAAAGGTGAGGAGTACAAAGACAAGTGTGTCTTGCTACAGCTTTTTAAGCTGTGGATAATAAAGAATGGATTTTTTATGCATACAAAGAAAAGTTTGCTGCCTCATCTTTTGAACTTTATATTTATTTGGGACTACAAGGAGTCCTTCCTTTGGCAGTTGCTTTTTGTGGATTCTCACGCTCTGTATATTACATGGTGGCTGTGGGTATAAGGACGGAGTATCGAGTTTCTGACACCAGGATTGGTCCAGCGCAACACACCCCCTTTCTTCCTTCACACGCCCCCCAAGATGTCACTCGCTACGTCATAGGAACCCGGAAGTCAATCAGCTGAGAGGAGACAGCGTGCACAGGGGATCCGGCGGTTCTGCCAAAGTTAGTCCCCACGCTGTGTTTTGCATATTCTATCCATCATCTCCTTATTGAAGCTCCATCTGTCTCCTATTACCCTCCACTATTTTTACATGATTCAGAACGTTTAAAGTACGTTTAAAGTCCATTTCATATGTGGATATATGCTTGGGAACTGTTTCTCATTTGTATATATGTCTTGCCAAGAGTCATACATGGTGGTGGGAGTGTCATGGTCTGGGCCTGCATGAGTGCTGTCGGCACTAGGGAGCTAAAGTTCATTGACGGAACCATGAATGCCAACATGTACTGTTACATACTGAAGCAAAATATGATCCCCCTCCCTTCAGAGACTGGGCCGCAGGGCAGTATTCCAACATGATAACGACCCCAAACACACCTCCAAGCTGACCACTGCCTTGCTAAAGAGGGTAAAGGTGATGGACTGGCCAAGCATGTCTCCAGACCTACAGCCTATAAAGCATCTGTGGGGCATCCTCAAATGGAAGGTGGGGGAGCGCAAGGTCTCTAACATCCACCAGCTCTGTGATGTCGTCATGGAGGAGTGGAAGAGACGCCAGTGGCAACCTGTGAAGCTCTGGTGAACTCCATGCCCAAGAGGGTTAAGGTGGTGCTGGAAAATAATGGTGGCCACACAAAATATTGACACTTTGGGCCCATTTTGGACATTGTCCCTTAGGGGTGTAATCACTTTTGTTGCCAATGGTTTAGACATTAATGGCTGTGTGTTGAGTTATTTTGAGAGGACAGCAAATTTACACTAAAGTATTTTCAAAAATGTGAGGGGTGTACTCACTTTTGTGAGATACTGTATGTATTTATATGTTTATATGTGTATATGTTTGTAAATACATATATACACATATAAATACACAAATACATATGCACACATAGACATATCTATATACTGTACATACATATACATATTTAGATATGTACATGTCTTTGTACATGTCTTTGACTGCCTTTTTTCACACCTGAGATCTCATATCTTTGAGCCTTTATAACTGTTTTTGGGCAATATTTATTTTAATCATTTTTATTAGTGTTATTATGAGTGTAACTATACTCTGTAATGTATTTTTGATGTGTTATGTGCAACTTTTATGTTTTGAAAAACAGTTAAACAGAGCTCTGAAGTTGTGGTCATCATTCTAGCGTAAATTGCGACTGCGCTCAAGCGATTGCATTTACTTTCAACTTGTAATACCAGCTGTAAGCCTGACGAGCACAAACAAATGTTTGCGCTCCACTTGTAATCTGGCCCTTAGTTAGGAACTCTAAGCAAACACCTAATGTACAAGTAAACAAAACTTCAAACATGGAAATCAAAAATTTTATGATCAATGAAATTAAATAATGCAATGTGGCCAACTGTTGGCAAAGTGTTGCGTTATGGATAGGAATCCCATTGTTGAATTGTCCCTATGCAAGGTACTAGGCAGTGGCTGTTTCAGCAATAACAGCAGTCCGAATCTTATGCTGATTGATTCAGGAAAACATTCTGGTGGTTGTTTGAGGTACTACTAGGCAGGCAGTTATGTGGCTAGGCAGGAAGTAGCACAAGAGAAAGGGGCTATCTTCACCTCTTTTTCAGAATAATTGAGTGCAGCCAGAAAAAATGGGCTGGTGTTGCACCCTGTACACCCCCCTAGAATTACCACTGATATAGCTGGTGGTTAGTGGATTATGCTGTGTTTTTTAAATACATTTAAATGGGATTACATTTGCAGTCCCCATGCAGATCCACATGAAATAATTTGTGTGGGAGCTCTGATTTATAAGAATAGAATCCATTGTAAGGCATTTCAAGAATACTCAGGATATTCTAAGAATTAATTATACTTACACTTGATTGTTCTGGTTTTTATCTGCAATAAAAAGTACTGTATATGTCCCTATCATTGTTACATTTAACCATATTTGTGCCTTGTGCTATTTTTACATTATTATTTTTTTTTCAAACTCTCTCTTTAGAGTTTCATATGTTTTCTGTTAACCTGGTGAATGTGTCAGTAATAACTATTAATACCTTATTATAATCCTGTAAATAAGGATGACCTTGATGTGATATTTATTGGAATACATACATGTTCTGCTGATGAATAAGGTTGCTTCACAAAGCTTAAGGTGCAAGAATAAACACTTCAATTCAAAGAAAAGACTGAGCAAATAATGTGTCAATAACCTTCCATATTAAAGGGATAGAAAGGACCACATGTAAATATGCATGAATTCTTTTCAATTTAAACTAGAACAATTTTTCTCAATATTCTTTCATTAGCAAAAATGCAGCAGCATACACTCATATTCTATGTGTGGCTAGTGGACCAGGATTCAAGCAGCATGCCCGCACAGAGAGCTGGCGGGGGTGTGCATTATGTTAGTAAAGATTTAAAGGGACAGTTTACTCAAAAATTTTCTCCCCTTTAATTTGTTCCCAATGATCCACTTTACCTGCTGGAGTGTATCAAATTGTTTACAAGTAGCTCCTTTACCCTTATATTGGCATTTGAAATTGTTAATTTAGCATGTGGTATCCCCACCTATTCTGAAAGTTTGTGGCCGCGCGTACCAGCTATAGATATGCTTTGTAAACACAGCCAGCAGAAGAAATTACACTCCCAGTGTGATAAAGCAGAGTGAAGGTAATGAAATGTTGATTTTCCATTGTTCTCTCCAAGTACTGGTGATTGTTTTATGGACAGATATAAGATAAAGAAGCAGATATATGTACACAATGTGATACAGTAATGAGATCTGATTATACCTACAAGCTCAACCCATTTTATTAGGTTGTGGCTTCAAAACACAAAATCAGAGCTTTAATATACACAAATAAGCCTTAAAAAGCTAATTTTCATTCATTTTTTACTCTGCAGTTGGTAAAAAAAGCAATTGTAAACACATTAAGGGAAAAACTATTTTACAGTATACTGTCCCAGTGTCGCTTTAAAACATTAATAACTTTACTATAACCATTTCAGCTAATGGAAGTTTATTGCAAAAATACTTATATTTAAATTTAAAATCACCCATGCACATTTAAATGTTGATGTTTCTATCCCTTTAAATTAAAATCAGAGCTGCTACTGTAACCTTTGAGGAGCAGCCCTCTTTCAGGAATGAGTGTCGTAAAAATGTGTTTCCCACACATATATTCATCTCACTTATTTGTACATAATCATCTATATCCTCTAGCTTCAGTACATGTAGGCATTGACTAACATAATTATTATAAAAATATTCTTCCATGCCAAGGATTGTTGAAATCATAATTTTTAAAAAAAATATTATATGATTAATAGTAAATGTAGTAGACGTGTCTCTACTGAATCTGATTTTGTTATTTTCAGGCCTTAAAGTGATGGTAACTGCAAGCATATAAAAAACGCTAGGATTTACCATCACTAAAAATAAACATTAGTTTCAGTCATCATTTATTAAAAAAACTGTGTTAAACTCACCCTATATGTGCCGCAAGTTTCTAAACCAATAGCTGTGCGTGTCAACTGACAATGTTCTGCATGCTAGCACGGCTATTGGTTTAGAGGTGGAAACGTCACCTCATTGGAGAAAAGCGTGGCTGTGGGCGGCCGGAGGCGCTGAACTAGCGATCTACTTGCTGCACAGATAGGGTGAGTTTAACACCATTGTTTTAGCAAGTTATGACTGAAACTAATGTTTATTTTTAGTTATGGTAAATCGAAGCGTTTTTTATATGCTTGGATTTACCATTACTTTAATGTTTAAAATTCAAAAATACATATAATCCTATATCAAATGTTTTGTATATTTGAAGAGTACTGTAAGTTAACTTAAGCAACTTTCCTAAGTGCTACATAATAATCTTGAAAATCCTGTAGGGGAATAAGCATCTGTAGATACTGGAGGAGTTATGTTTAACATAGTCAAGTGCCGCCATCATCATAACTTAAAACGTTTTTTTTTTCAAAAGTAGTGCCAGGCTACAAGAGTCAGCTTCTGTAAGTGTAATTATTACAGGAGGAAAAATTTCAAAAATCACTAATAAAATACTTTGTTGCTGAATTTTACAAGTTCAGGGTTAACAAAATTTGTATTTGTACTTTTCTAATAATAATTTAACAGAGCTCAGACTCCTAAACTTTCAAAATGATTCACCGCTCATTTGTACATACTGTATTTTAAGGACAAACAAATGTAAAGTGAAAAACATTTACACAGAGTTTACATTTTTAAACATGCAACGGTCTACTTCTAAAAATGCAAAACTTCTGAAAAACCTAATTAAGAATCCTGATATATCAGGAGAAATTCACAATTTAACAAACAATAGTGAGTAGTAAATATTTACTTTAAGAGCAGCTGCAGATCTAGGAGCAGGTGGCCAAGAAAAAATTTCCCTAAGCAGCAAGTAAAATCCAAGAAGCAGCACCAAAAGGAAACAGGCCAAGTCCCCAAAAAGAAAAGCCCCAAAAAAGCCAAGAAAACTTTGGGTTCCAAGGCTGCTCCTTCCTAATGACTGACAAAGCCTAAAGCCACCAAGATCAAGGATGCAAAAATCCCCACCTAGACAGAGTCCAACAGCCTTGTTAAAGAGTCTACTAAACCAGTGTGCAAAGTGTCCAAATCCAATAAGGCGGCTGCTAAAGTGATTGCTTCTTGCAAATTTCTGACACACAAAGAGTCCCAAAAAAAAGAAGCACAGAAAGGTCTGTTATGGAGCAAACTTAATTATTTTCTTGACTTAGAAGAAATTATTCTTTAAATATATATTTATATATTTATTGTATATTAGCGCTGCAGAATCTGTTGGCGCTGTACAAATAACCAATAATATTAATAATAATATATAAAGATATGTACTGTATATGTATATATATATATATATATATATACATATATATATATATATATATATATATATTATTTTTTTAAATAAAAAGAACACTTTTTTTCTACATAAAAAACATTTCCTGTATTTCATTAAAAAACATAAAAACATGTTAAAATATATTAAAAATGATATTGCCTGTTTAAAGGTATTGGACTGGGAAGGGTTCAAAAGTGTATGTATATATATATAAATATATATATATATATATATATACACACATATATATATATATATATATATATATATATATATATATATATATATATATATATACAAAACATGGAAGGAGACTGCACTCTCAGACCGGAATGGGTACACATCCCATGATCCTGCAACATGCACAGTCCTGGGTACACAATAGCACTCTCAGGAAGCTGCACTGTCCCCAGAGTCACAGGCAGTTAACCCCAGACAGGTCTGGGTGCAAGGCCCATAGGGAAAATTACAAAACAAATTAATACAGCACACAGAGAAAGTCCAGCACTCACTTACAAGCTCTCAGCTAGGATTAAAAGCAAAAATGGAAAAGTTAGTTGCCGCATCTGGCCAAATGGGATAAGCACAAAAGTGTATCTATCTATCTATCTATCTATCATCTATCTATCTATCTATATATATGTGTGTATGTGTGCACATACATAGTTACACATATATGGACATACACACACACATGTATACATATTGTCATGAGATGCAGGACACAGCATAGAAGGTACAATGCTATTTCCTTCTAAATACAGGAAGAGTCCACAGCTGCACTCATTACTTTTGGGAAATACAGAGCCTGGTCACCAGGAGGAGGCAAAGACACCCCAGCAAAGGCTTAAATACCTCCCCCACTGCCCTCAGCCCCAAGTCATTCTTTGCCTTTCATCACAGGAGGTTGGCAGAGAAGTGTCAGAAGAATTACGGAATAGTTCCTTATGGAGGGTAGTACTCTTCGAGATGGGACTGGCGTTTTTAGTAGTCTTGTCAGCCTCTCAGTGAGAGCATTGATGAAGGTTAGAGTCCGAAGATGCAGGAAGAGTCTTTCTGCAAAACCATCCCGACTCATATTAACAGCTCCATAAGCAATCAGTGTTGATGAGTTTCGATGCCTGCTTTCTGTACTCAAGTCCATGTCAGAAGCGCTGCTACTATCTGTCAAATTTGGAGGACTGTGGTGCTGTTCCACGGCATAGATTCCGGTAAGATAATTTCAATTTCTTTACTTGCATGCTAACATAAGATAAGAAGACAGGGTCTTTATGGAATCAAGGGTTAAAATCTCCTGAGGGGGATTATTGAACAATGGGGACTTTTGTTCATGTTTGTTATGTGATTCTGACTGCTTTGGTGTAGGAGACGTTTCAACGTTTGAGGCTCGTAAGCTATTACGGGACGTACAGGTTAATTTTATTGCTGCACAGTTTTATTACACTGGCGTGCTTTTCCTTAGCGGGAGTGATCTTGCACGTTACACCATATGACCGGGTGCGGTCACGTTTTTTTTGTTGTTGTTGTTTTTCCATTTCTGTATTCCTGACTAAGCGTCTGCATGGAGGATCTGTTTCTCTACCTGTCTGGGTCATAGGAGGTGTTGAGTGCCCCAGCCATTGGGGGTGTATGGTGCCAGTTGTGTTTGTCCATAAACTACTTAGTCGAGTTATGGATTATTCTGATATGTTAGAAGGGGGTTCCTCTAAGTTAGATTTTGATACTTGTGTATCTTGTGAGGAGGCCTGGTTAACCCAGCCCTCTCAATTATGTTCTGTATGCCGTCATAGGGTGTTCTTCTCTTCCAAGGTTGAGAGGTTAGTGAACACTTAGCCATCTGCCTCTGAGGACTCTGCATCCCGTGAGGTTTTTTCCCCTAGAGTCTTATGTTCCTACACAGGCAGTTGTCTCAAATACCGTTACCCCTTCTCCTCAGGGAGGTCTCATTCCACCAGAGGTTACTTCACGGTTTCGCATGGCCATATCTCTGGCATTAGCACTTTTACATCTTCCTGCCACGTGCAAGAGAAGACTTAATCCGTGTGCTCCTACCCAAGGTCCAGCATGTAAGAGGATGATGGTATCCGATCAGTCTTCTTGGGAAGCGGTGTCCTTTGAGGCTTCAGAGGTGCTACCTCCAGAGTCGGAGCTTCCAGATAGATGGAGGTGAATTTTGCTTTTAGATTTAGAATGGCTGACTTGCGTGTACTTCTGAAAGAGGTTTTGGCAATGTTGGAGGTTCCCAGTTCTGATCCGGTGGCTGAATCTCTGTCTTCTGAATAAGATAGGGAGCTTGTTTAGATGACTGGAGGGATGGTTATCCTATTCCTTATCATCTCTATATTTGTTGTTTCTTTGTTTTTTTGTATCAGATTCCCAGTTCCAAGCTCTTGAGGAATTGTGTCGCATGATGGGCTGGACCTGTCGGTTTCACTTTTTCTTTGGCTATATCACTTGTGTGCTCTTGTCTACTTTCTTTCCCAATCCGGTTAGTATGTTTTTTTTTTTCTTTTTCTTTTTAGAGCTCTAGATTGTGGTAGAATCTCTTCTTGAGAAGACTTTTCGCCTCTGGGATTCTGGTACTTGCGATTTTTACGATCGCGATTGTTGGAATCTTCCAGAGAAAGTTCTATATAAAAAAATAAAGAAAAGACACAAAACAGAACAAAGAAGAAGTTTGTCGCTGGAGTCTACCCATGCAGTTCAAAAACATCTGCAGCTATTTTCTGCCATGGGTCTGCAGGCAGCGGGGTAGAAATCAAGGGATTGCGTCTCTGAGTTGGCTGGCGTTCCCACCAAAAAGCACATTTTGACACGTGGCTTGAAATGTTGGAACTAATCCTAGGCCACCATACCGCCGTAGCTGCCCTTTCTCTGCACTTTGTAATGCCCAAGTGACTATCATGAACCCTCCTTAACATCTCCTGCCGCATGCTAACAGGAATGACAATGCGGTCTTGGAGCAGCAGTAAACCATCCAGCTCCATGAGCTGTGACCTCTCTGACTGGTAAGTACTTAAAGACATCCAGGCTGCCAGGCTCTCGGGCCAACCTTCATTTATGTACTTAAAAACTTCTGGAAGGTCTGTATCTAAACGTGCCTCCTTTCTTATTTGCTCTAGCTTTCCTAACGAAATGGATTTGGATGCCAGAACTAAATCCACATATACTTTCACATCTGATTCTGTTGAAGATTGTTCAGCAGCAGTCAGTGGGAGCCTGGAAAGTGTATCTGCCATTGCCAGTTGTTTCCCTGGGACATGCACTGCCTGAACGTTGAACCTTTGCAGCCTCATCAGAAGTCGCTGGCATCTTACAGTGTTTTGTCAATATCATAGGAGTTGATTAGAGGGACTAGCGGTTTATGGTCAGTCTCCAGACTAAATTTCTCTACACCCACTAGGTAACACTGGAAGTACTCACAGGCCCAAACTGCAGCCAGACACTCTTTCTTAATCTGGGCGTATTTCGATTCAGCAACCGTCAGTGTACAGGAACAGTAGGCGATGGGCTGTAGTTTGTTCTCATTCAGCAGCAGGAGGGCGGCCCCTAGCCCATAACTGCTCACATCATCACTAACCACAGTCTTTTTAGAAGGGTCGTAGAACCCTAACACTAGGGCAGACCCCAGCAGGGACTTGACCTGTACAAAAGCTTCTTCCTGTGAAGGCCCCCAGACCAAGGCAACATATTTCTTCAACAACTCTGTGATGGGGTGTAGTACTGTGGATAAATCTGGAAGGAACCTGCCCACATAATTCACAAGGCCCAATATATGTCTCAGCTATATGTCTCAGCTCGTGTACATCAGAAGGACTTTTCATCTGTTCAATAGCAAGGATTTTCTCAGGGTCCGGCTTGATGCCATCTCCATTAATGATATGCTCAAAGTAACATAACTCAGATTTTCTAAAATGGCATTAATCTTTATTTAATTTCAGCCCGGACTCTCTAATGGTCTGCAGTACACAGCTCAATCACTGATCATGTTCTTCCAATAAAGATCCATACACTAAAATGTCGTCTATGACGACTGCCATGCCCTTATGGTCCCTTAGGAGGGAACTCATCTCTCTTTGAAAGATTTCAGGAGCAGAGGATATCCCGAAGGGGAGTCTGCAGAAGAAAAACCGACCTAGCGGTGTGATGAAGGTAGTCAGTTTGCGGCACTTTGGATCTAGAGGTATCTGCCAAAATCCACTGGAAGCATCCAGTGTAGAGAAGAACTTTGCCCCAGCCAGTTTCAGAGCTATGTCTTTAAGCGTCGGCAGCACATATCTCTCTCTCTACACTGCCTCATTCAGACTTTTCAAGTCTACGCAGATGTGTACCTTCCTGTTTTTCTTTGCAACAGGCACAATGGGGGCACACCAGTAAGTTGCTTCAACAACCTCTTCAATAACTCCTATATCCTTCGTATGCAGAAGTTCCTTCTCCACTTGAGGCATGAGCGGGAACGGAATTCTACGAGGAGTGGTGATGTTGTATGGGACTGCATCACTTTTAAGTGATATTCAGACTGGGTTGCAATTCAGTAGGCCCAATTCACCAAACATGTCTTCCAAAATCTCATTTACTCTGGTGACCAAGCCCAAACCACAGGCTGCATTTCTGCTCAATAGGTTGTTAACACACTGACCTCTAATCACATGTACTCACATGGTTAATTTCCTCTGCTTGTACTCGCAGCTGGCTAGAAGGCAAGAAATTTCCCCACACAATCGATGCTGCCACCAGGACTATGAACTTTCGTTGTAACGTTCACCAGCTGAGACTGTCGAGGCAGTTTTATGAATGCTGCAAGGGACATAACAGTGATGTCAGCTCCCGTTTCAAATTTGAAGGCAACCTTCAAAGGGTAACCCATCAATCTCTGTCTGAACCAGACTGTTCAACAACAGACCCTACAAAGGACTCTTCTTGACCCTCCCGGTCACTATCCACCTGCATCTCCTTAATGTATTCAGTTTTACACGCCATTTCAAAATGGCCCATTCGGTTACACTTTCTACATCTTTTATCTTTAGCGGGCATATGACATTCTGATCATGGGTATGGTTACACCGCGTGCAGCGAGCCTGCTGCACCCATCCACTTCTGGGCCTATCTGTTGCCCTTGGTCTACCACTCACACTGTGCCTTTCACCTGCAGCTCTCCTGAACTGCTGCACTTCTCCAGACCTCAAAACAGCACTTTGCTTTTCACCAGTTCACTCTGGAGGGCCATTCTAATAGCCCCATCTAACGTTAATTCAGCCTCCAACTGTAGCTTCAGTGAGACCTCAGCATCTGCAATTCTGCTTTGTGAAAACAAGCCCTCTCACGAATCACATTTCTTTTGGGCACAAAGTGAGCACTGAGTTTGTTCATAACTATTTCAAAGTCAAATTCTTCCCTTCTGGGAATGTAAAGGTGTTAAACCACATTTTTCCCCATAGAGTATAAAAGAGAATTAACTTGTACTTCACCACTATCCTTGTCCAGCTTGGAAGCAATCCTGAATCGCTGAAACCGCTGACGCCATGTGGGCAAGCTGCAGGCTGAGAGAACTCAGAAGGCTCAGGTGGGGTAAAATTTGACATTGTCATTAGTCAGGAAACAGAAGCATAGGCAAGTACTTCTGAGACCATGTCATGAGATGCAGGACACAGCATAGAAGGTACAACACTATTTTATTGTATAGCATAGAAGTATACAGCTTGCCTAACACATCTAACTTAGTAACTGCGACATAGACTATAACGGCCATAAGCCACGCCCCCATCTGGTGACGTCCCACTCTCATCACATATATATATATATATATATATATATATATATATCCTTATAATATACCATAACCCTTTTTAAACCTTTTAAAAAAATTTCTTAATATAAACTTTGATTTTTTTAAATTAAAACTGTGAATATATGTGAACACAAGAAAAGAACAGAGCGCAACCGCGACTCACGGTAAAAGTTTTATTACTTATTTGAGCGCTAAAAACACATTGCACTTACAAGAAGTTAGTAATAATTGAGCCTTTGGGTATAATAATCCACTGGACCACTCTCCTCTACATACACCTTCCACGCTGGAAAAGGATATGGCGTCTCCGGGAAGTCCGTAGGTATAAAGCTCAATGCTTCGATGGTAGACGATTAAAAAGTACTTGTAAAAACAATCGGCTATAATGTCTTTCAACAATGTCCCTTAATGTGGTCTACGCGTTTCGTCCTCATTGATCGGGACTTTCTCAAGACACAGGGTTTGATGTCCTTGTTCGCGGGGATCCTCTTCTTAAAAAACTCCTACTGTGTTCCTATTGGATGGACTGTAGACCAATCGCGAGCGCCGATCCGACACACCTACTTTCGATTCAAATCACACAAAAGCGGTGAGTCAGACCGGACCCGCGGGTCTCCAGTCTAATTTGCATTCTCATTCTTAACAACCATTATATCGAATATATATAACTCTTGAATCTTGTACAAAATGAACGATTATAATTAAACAGTTATACATATAGAAACACACAAACCTAAAACTCAAAAACTCAAACTAGTCATAATATCCCGCTAGCATTTACCGATCCTAAGACTTCTATCTACGATGCACATGGCTGACAGTTCTTAAAGAGATACTTTTGTTGTCTTAAAGGGGTATTATCATTTTTATAAAAGGACATTGAACTTGCCTTCTCCTATCTAGTGCCTTCTAACACTGATAATAATGATGTACCAACACCAATCTTAAAATGTAAGTGATATGTGAATATCCTTAGCTAAAAACAGTCTTAATTAGTATCAAAAGAATTAAAAAACGTCTTAAAAACATTAATTTGCAATTTAAACCTATATAAAAATAAATATCATTTTTATGAAAAAATAATAATAAGTTCATACTGATTATTTAATCTAAAAAATTGAAACAATACTACTTCCATGTGTTTTTCTACACTTATAGGGATTATTAACTTATTAAATCATGAATGCTTGGAGATCTAAATCTATATTTAACCCTTTTGGGGCCAAGCAGTCTAAAGATTGAATCCACTTAGTTTCTTTTTTTCTAAGTTCTGTTAATCTCTGATGGGGGTTAGTTGACACAGATACTGTTTCTAAGATGCTGATTTTGAGGCCACTAGGGTCTTTGTTATGAAACACCCGAAAGTGATCGGACACACTATGTGTCTTCAAGCCTAATTCTATGTTATGAATATGCTCATAGCATCTACGTTTCACCTTCCTTTTTGTTCTCCCTACATAGACACATCCACATTTGCACGTTATGCTGTAAACTACATATGTGGATTGACAGGTACCACGTGAAGTAATTGGAAATACTTTTGAATGACTCGTATCCTCAATGGAGTTCCTATTCCAAATTAAGGGGCACATGCAACATTTTTTCCGACCACATTTAAAGGTCCCAGGTTTCCCTTTGACCCATTTGTCTAATGTGCCCAGGCCACTATGTTTATTACTTTCTAATACAGGTAATTTAGATGGGGCTAGAATATTCTTAAGGTTCCTATTTTTCTTATACACAATATTGGGTTTGTCATTAATTACATCCTTAAGAAGGGGGTCTGCTTGTAGGACCCCCCAATGTTTATTCAGGATTCTTTTGAAGAAGCCAGCACCTTCATTATACGTGGTTATAAACCTAATACTATTCTGCTGAGACCCTTCACTCTTTGTCATCTCTGTTGGGCATAATAATGCATCTCTACTGCAAATTGTATTTCTACTTCTTGCTTCTTTTATTAAATTTTTATCATACTCCTTCTCTAACAACTTCTTTTCCAGCACATCTGCTTCCTTCCTAAAATCCTCCAATTTGGTGCAGTTTCTTCGTACCCTACGGAACTGCCCGTAAGGGATATTTTGTATCCATGATCTCTTATGGCCACTATTGGCATTTAGGAATCCATTACTATCGGTGGGTTTGCGAAAATTTTTAACCATTACAGTATTTGGGGTTCCTTCACTAAAAAATTCTACATCCAAGAATTCAATACTGACTTTTGACATTTTACTAGTGAATGATAAATTAAACAAATTGGTATTTATGTAATTGATAAATTCGGCAGCCAGTAGTTCTTCTCCTTGCCAAATGATAATAATATCGTCAATATATCTCAGATATTTGACGATATTATTTGCGTAGGGATTATTATTCCATATTTTCTCGTCCTCAAACTGGGCCATGTAGATATTGGCATAAGAGGGCGCCATTGGAGTGCCCATGGCTGTCCCTTGGGTTTGTCTGTAGAATTTACCCTGAAAATTAAAGTAATTCTTACTTAATATAAAGTCTATTATTTTTATCAAAAACTCAAGATGTTTGTTGGAAATGCCACTATTTGAACCTACTATGTTGAAAGCTTCTATTCCTTCCTTGTGGGGAATACTAGTATACAAAGAAGATACGTCGCATGTAATCCACACATAATTTTCTTTCCATATTAAACCTTCTAACTGTGTGATTACATCCAACGTATCTTTAATGTAAGATTTTATCTTTTTCACAATTGGCTGCATATAAAAATCGATATAGGTCGATAAGTTGCTGGTAATGGACTCTACCCCTGAAATGATGGGGCGACCAGGGGGGTTACTAGAGTCTTTATGCAGTTTGGGAATATGATAAAAGATAGGTATTTTCGGATGGGGGTTATAAATGAATCCAAATTCATCATTGTTCAGGATTGAATCATTTTTAGCCTCACTTAAGATTTTTAATAGTTGTTTATTATATTCAATTGTGGGATCTCTACATAATTTTTCATAAGTTTGTGTGTCCCCCAAAAGTCTAAAAGCTTCATTTAAATAATCTGCCCTATTCTGGACAATGATCCCCCCGCCCTTGTCCGCCTGTCTTATAACCAACTGTTTGTCATTTTTTAACTTACTAAGAGAAATTCTTTCCTGTTGGTTTAAATTATCTTTGAATTTAAATTTGTTCTTGAAAGAACCTGAATCAAAATATTTATTCAGTTCTTCAGTCATTAGTGCATTGAATACTGGAATGTATTCTCCCTGTGTGGAAGTAGGATTAAAAGATGATATACGTTTGAAATTACTGTGTTTAATTTCCACTTCAGGATCATGTAGACTCAGTTCTAACAAATCCTCCAATTCTGGATTCACACTATTATCTACCTCTCTTGTCTCTTTCAATTCATTAAGTATCCTTAAAGTTTCAATATCTTTCTTATCCCAAATGTTTTCCATTTGATCTTTCATATTAGCTACTTTGTATGTCATGCTTGTCTTTGCGTAATACCTCTTAAGGTTTAATTTACGAACAAATTTTTGGAGATCAATATAAGTCTCAAATTTATTTGGGAGTTGTTTGGGGGCAAATTTGAGCCCTTTGTTTAACAGCAATAGGTCTGAATTAGTCAATTCAGTGTTGGATAAATTGTAAATATTTTCTTTTGCTTTCTCTAAATGTTGTTCCTTTCTCTCTGTTTCTTTGGTTCTTTTGCCACTTCGTTTGCCTCGTTTAGTTCCCAATCTCTTCCCTCTCTTTGCCTTTTCCTGTTCTCCCTGTTTGTCATTAGAGGTTCTCCCCAGGTGTTTGTTTGTGGCCATGGGGGGTGAGGACCTAAACCCTGCTCTAAAAAATGTGGGCCCCTCCATTCAAGACTCTGACCTGCTGGAGAGTTAGGGTCTTTATTGTGTTTATATTGAACATTATGATTCCAATGCGATCCTGAATGACTACTGGTGGAATTTTTATAGTGCATATCATTGGCCTGATTATAGTTCCTCCTGCTCTCACCTGGCGAATGTGGAGTACCAGAATTCTTATAATTTCCTAAGTTTTTATTTTGAAACGCCATGTTGTCTTTAGGTCTAGTGCCATTTATATTTCTATTTTTATATTCTCTGTTTGTGTCATAACTATTTGACTGTATGTGTAAAGATCATTAGACAGTACTGATATTAATATAAGGAACGGCACAGAGAGTACATTTAGGTAACTAAGAGTGCTTATTGTTCAGCTTGCTTAGACCAATTTTAACGTATACGTTATTTTGTATTACAATTATATATATCAGTCAAGTGTGTAGAGTACAGCCAAATACACTATAGGTACTATTAGGCTCTGCAGCAGTGGTCAGTTAGCGCAGTGTGAGAGTAACGGTGTAGGTTTTTTTTTTAAGTAAAGATATTTCACAGCAGCATGACAGACACTGCAGCTGAGGCAAGCACCAGCGCACCTGTTGATGTCCCTAACTCTTATTTCAATCGTAATAGGGCCATTAATCTACTTGAGTCAACAGTTCCCAATGTATTAAAGGGGGATCCTCATGAACTATTTATTACATTGGAAAAATTACTTACAGCAGACGCCAAAGATTGGCATGATTTGATTCTATTGGACAATTATGTCATGCACAATGTAATCCCAAGAGGATTACGTATTAAGAAATTCCCAGCTTTCCAATTGGACGAAGTAGAGTATACTTCTGAATGGGATAGTGCATTGCATAATTGTTCAATAACTTTAATTAAAATTTTAATTAAGTATAGAGAGAATAAACTGCAAAAACTCAAAATAGAAATTCAGGATACTATAGAGAAAATTACTCCCTTTGAAAATATAGAAAAATGGAAAAAGATTAGAGAGGATATTAAAATGAGAGTCCATAAAATTGAGGAAGAACTTCTTATTTCCAAAACAAATAAACTCAAACGAGATCTAGATGATTACAAGAACGATAGAGTGTATAATTATAACAAAGGGAGGAGACAGGGCAATTATCATAGACCAATGAATTCGAGACAGAGTACCAACACCAATCCAAATCATGCACACTCATTACCAAATGATTCATACATAGTTAAAGGCAATCAGAATGGCCAGCATACTTATAAACAAGCTGACCAACGAGTTAATAAAGATAATCCAGCAAATGAAAGGAATCACAACGATCAGTCAAATAGTTATGACACAAACAGAGAATATAAAAATAGAAATATAAATGGCACTAGACCTAAAGACAACATGGCGTTTCAAAATAAAAACTTAGGAAATTATAAGAATTCTGGTACTCCACATTCGCCAGGTGAGAGCAGGAGGAACTATAATCAGGCCAATGATATGCACTATAAAAATTCCACCAGTAGTCATTCAGGATCGCATTGGAATCATAATGTTCAATATAAACACAATAAAGACCCTAACTCTCCAGCAGGTCAGAGTCTTGAATGGAGGGGCCCACATTTTTTAGAGCAGGGTTTAGGTCCTCACCCCCCATGGCCACAAACAAACACCTGGGGAGAACCTCTAATGACAAACAGGGAGAACAGGAAAAGGCAAAGAGAGGGAAGAGATTGGGAACTAAACGAGGCAAACGAAGTGGCAAAAGAACCAAAGAAACAGAGAGAAAGGAACAACATTTAGAGAAAGCAAAAGAAAATATTTACAATTTATCCAACACTGAATTGACTAATTCAGACCTATTGCTGTTAAACAAAGGGCTCAAATTTGCCCCCAAACAACTCCCAAATAAATTTGAGACTTATATTGATCTCCAAAAATTTGTTCGTAAATTAAACCTTAAGAGGTATTACGCAAAGACAAGCATGACATACAAAGTAGCTAATATGAAAGATCAAATGGAAAACATTTGGGATAAGAAAGATATTGAAACTTTAAGGATACTTAATGAATTGAAAGAGACAAGAGAGGTAGATAATAGTGTGAATCCAGAATTGGAGGATTTGTTAGAACTGAGTCTACATGATCCTGAAGTGGAAATTAAACACAGTAATTTCAAACGTATATCATCTTTTAATCCTACTTCCACACAGGGAGAATACATTCCAGTATTCAATGCACTAATGACTGAAGAACTGAATAAATATTTTGATTCAGGTTCCTTCAAGAACAAATTTAAATTCAAAGATAATTTAAACCAACAGGAAAGAATTTCTCTTAGTAAGTTAAAAAATGACAAACAGTTGGTTATAAGACAGGCGGACAAGGGCGGGGGGATCATTGTCCAGAATAGGGCAGATTATTTAAATGAAGCTTTTAGACTTTTGGGGGACACACAAACTTATGAAAAATTATGTAGAGATCCCACAATTGAATATAATAAACAACTATTAAAAATCTTAAGTGAGGCTAAAAATGATTCAATCCTGAACAATGATGAATTTGGATTCATTTATAACCCCCATCCGAAAATACCTATCTTTTATCATATTCCCAAACTGCATAAAGACTCTAGTAACCCCCCTGGTCGCCCCATCATTTCAGGGGTAGAGTCCATTACCAGCAACTTATCGACCTATATCGATTTTTATATGCAGCCAATTGTGAAAAAGATAAAATCTTACATTAAAGATACGTTGGATGTAATCACACAGTTAGAAGGTTTAATATGGAAAGAAAATTATGTGTGGATTACATGCGACGTATCTTCTTTGTATACTAGTATTCCCCACAAGGAAGGAATAGAAGCTTTCAACATAGTAGGTTCAAATAGTGGCATTTCCAACAAACATCTTGAGTTTTTGATAAAAATAATAGACTTTATATTAAGTAAGAATTACTTTAATTTTCAGGGTAAATTCTACAGACAAACCCAAGGGACAGCCATGGGCACTCCAATGGCGCCCTCTTATGCCAATATCTACATGGCCCAGTTTGAGGACGAGAAAATATGGAATAATAATCCCTACGCAAATAATATCGTCAAATATCTGAGATATATTGACGATATTATTATCATTTGGCAAGGAGAAGAACTACTGGCTGCCGAATTTATCAATTACATAAATACCAATTTGTTTAATTTATCATTCACTAGTAAAATGTCAAAAGTCAGTATTGAATTCTTGGATGTAGAATTTTTTAGTGAAGGAACCCCAAATACTGTAATGGTTAAAAATTTTCGCAAACCCACCGATAGTAATGGATTCCTAAATGCCAATAGTGGCCATAAGAGATCATGGATACAAAATATCCCTTACGGGCAGTTCCGTAGGGTACGAAGAAACTGCACCAAATTGGAGGATTTTAGGAAGGAAGCAGATGTGCTGGAAAAGAAGTTGTTAGAGAAGGAGTATGATAAAAATTTAATAAAAGAAGCAAGAAGTAGAAATACAATTTGCAGTAGAGATGCATTATTATGCCCAACAGAGATGACAAAGAGTGAAGGGTCTCAGCAGAATAGTATTAGGTTTATAACCACGTATAATGAAGGTGCTGGCTTCTTCAAAAGAATCCTGAATAAACATTGGGGGGTCCTACAAGCAGACCCCCTTCTTAAGGATGTAATTAATGACAAACCCAATATTGTGTATAAGAAAAATAGGAACCTTAAGAATATTCTAGCCCCATCTAAATTACCTGTATTAGAAAGTAATAAACATAGTGGCCTGGGCACATTAGACAAATGGGTCAAAGGGAAACCTGGGACCTTTAAATGTGGTCGGAAAAAATGTTGCATGTGCCCCTTAATTTGGAATAGGAACTCCATTGAGGATACGAGTCATTCAAAAGTATTTCCAATTACTTCACGTGGTACCTGTCAATCCACATATGTAGTTTACAGCATAACGTGCAAATGTGGATGTGTCTATGTAGGGAGAACAAAAAGGAAGGTGAAACGTAGATGCTATGAGCATATTCATAACATAGAATTAGGCTTGAAGACACATAGTGTGTCCGATCACTTTCGGGTGTTTCATAACAAAGACCCTAGTGGCCTCAAAATCAGCATCTTAGAAACAGTATCTGTGTCAACTAACCCCCATCAGAGATTAACAGAACTTAGAAAAAAAGAAACTAAGTGGATTCAATCTTTAGACTGCTTGGCCCCAAAAGGGTTAAATATAGATTTAGATCTCCAAGCATTCATGATTTAATAAGTTAATAATCCCTATAAGTGTAGAAAAACACATGGAAGTAGTATTGTTTCAATTTTTTAGATTAAATAATCAGTATGAACTTATTATTATTTTTTCATAAAAATGATATTTATTTTTATATAGGTTTAAATTGCAAATTAATGTTTTTAAGACGTTTTTTAATACTTTTGATACTAATTAAGACTGTTTTTAGCTAAGGATATTCACATATCACTTACATTTTAAGATTGGTGTTGGTACATCATTATTATCAGTGTTAGAAGGCACTAGATAGGAGAAGGCAAGTTCAATGTCCTTTTATAAAAATGATAATACCCCTTTAAGACAACAAAAGTATCTCTTTAAGAACTGTCAGCCATGTGCATCGTAGATAGAAGTCTTAGGATCGGTAAATGCTAGCGGGATATTATGACTAGTTTGAGTTTTTGAGTTTTAGGTTTGTGTGTTTCTATATGTATAACTGTTTAATTATAATCGTTCATTTTGTACAAGATTCAAGAGTTATATATATTCGATATAATGGTTGTTAAGAATGAGAATGCAAATTAGACTGGAGACCCGCGGGTCCGGTCTGACTCACCGCTTTTGTGTGATTTGAATCGAAAGTAGGTGTGTCGGATCGGCGCTCGCGATTGGTCTACAGTCCATCCAATAGGAACACAGTAGGAGTTTTTTAAGAAGAGGATCCCCGCGAACAAGGACATCAAACCCTGTGTCTTGAGAAAGTCCCGATCAATGAGGACGAAACGCGTAGACCACATTAAGGGACATTGTTGAAAGACATTATAGCCGATTGTTTTTACAAGTACTTTTTAATCGTCTACCATCGAAGCATTGAGCTTTATACCTACGGACTTCCCGGAGACGCCATATCCTTTTCCAGCGTGGAAGGTGTATGTAGAGGAGAGTGGTCCAGTGGATTATTATACCCAAAGGCTCAATTATTACTAACTTCTTGTAAGTGCAATGTGTTTTTAGCGCTCAAATAAGTAATAAAACTTTTACCGTGAGTCGCGGTTGCGCTCTGTTCTTTTCTTGTGTTCACAGCTACCAGTTGTTTGGGCGCTCTTCAGCGTCCAACGATCAGTAAAGCAGCACCGCTCTCAGCTACAGAGTCAGGAGGAGTCATATTCAGGCACCAGAACACTATATAGATTTTACCATACTCCTGGGGACATCGAGGTGAGATTGATAACATTTTTTAATGTTATAAGTCCTTGTGTTTGTTTTTAGATTCTCAGGTATCACTGGTAATTGTTGTACAATAGTGTGTTTATGATTGTTATTTTTCAGTGTTATCTATAGGTATTATTGACACTATTTATTGTTAATCTCTGTTCAAAACAATAGAGCTTTTTGCCAGAAATGTATGTGTAAAGATCATTAGACAGTACTGATATTAATATAAGGAACGGCACAGAGAGTACATTTAGGTAACTAAGAGTGCTTATTGTTCAGCTTGCTTAGACCAATTTTAACGTATACGTTATTTTGTATTACAATTATATATATCAGTCAAGTGTGTAGAGTACAGCCAAATACACTATAGGTACTATTAGGCTCTGCAGCAGTGGTCAGTTAGCGCAGTGTGAGAGTAACGGTGTGTGAATATATGTGTAATACTTTATTTTGGTGTGTTTTACTTGTGTTTAGTGAAACTTTTATTTTATCCCTTACTCTTTAATTTAGGTCTCAGGTCATGATAATTCTTTAAGTGCTATTCGGCTTTTGCTTGAATGCAACCCATAACTTTCAACTTGTAATATCTATGTAGCGAGGTTGCATTATTCATTAAAAATAATGGATGTGCTAGAGCGATGGCGGCCACGCTAAACCTTCTCTCGTAAATCTGATTTACCATGGACTTATAATTTTAATGTGGTCTAGAAATACTTCTTATCGTGTCTCATTCTAGCATTAGCGTGCCACTTGTAATCTGTACCTAGATGTTTCATTAAAGGGACAGTCTACTTGAAGATTGTTATGTTTTAAAAGCTAGATAATTCCAACAGCTAGTAATTGAATTAATACCATGTATGTTAATAATGCACCTCTAAATGTCTCCTGTGGCCATTTTAGAGTGTCTTGCACATGTGCAACATAATTGAATGATTCCAAATAGTCTTGTGATACTTACAAAGATGTGCAATAAGCCAATTTGGGGCTTTATCAAGTGCCTTGAAGTGTAAAATTTGAAAAAGCAAAACCGGTCTTTAAATGCTGTTGAAAAGTCTTTTGAAAATGGATTGTGATCACAGAGAACTTTTTTTGCTCAATGTTAAACACAGGGATTTTCTCTGTGAGCTAAAAATGTGATCACATCTGCTGGATTTCAATCACGATTGCAGTAATTAGCCGAAAATGCGCTATTTTGATCATGTTGAAATGTGGCCTTTTCAGACAGGAAAAGAGACAAAAACACCACTGCCAATAGATTGTGATCAACCCCTGATTTTTTATAGTTTTGCTTTTATATTTTATATATCAAATACTTTCTAATACAATCTAATTTTGATGAACAGAGTGAATCATGATAATGCCATTTGTCTTCTTGTGACATAATTCCAATCTTATCTATTACATGTTATTAGTAAGATCAATATAAATAGTTTCAACTATATTAGAAAATTGATTTATACAGTGATTTTTTTCATTATCATCATGTAAGCCATCATATAATTAAAAAGATAAGAAAAAACGTCAATTAAAATGAATAGATATTTTTTAATGAAGTAATTACTGATTAAATCTACTCACTACTCAAGGGTTTAAATGCTAAATCATAATTAAACATTTTAAAATAATGATATTTTCCTATAAAAATTACATACACAAATTAAGCTAATTATCTAATTAATTAACCAATTAAAGTTTAACGTAACACCCCCAAAATACAAAATATACAAAACACGACAAACACTATCAATTATGCTCCAAAGAAATCACTTTAAATTTATTTCAAACACAAGACAATTATTACATAGATAATAAAATCTAAGAGCTAAATATTATATGTCAATTAGAAAACATACATTGTAATATAGGCAACTAGAATGAATATGCCTTAAATATTATAATGCCAGAAAATATATCAATAAACAAATCCATTCTGCTAATGAAGACTACAGTTCTATTTTAAAATGCACATAAACAACTCTATTTCACATCTAAAGATAATAACTTAAAAAACCCCACTGATAATTCACTGTAAAAACACTGACTAGAAAATAAAACATGAATATCTCTATATAAAAATGAAGTTGTTTTACCTTAAAGTTTACTCTGAAACATACTGAATAATTAATTTGCTACAGTATACATGTATAGCAAGAAACAAATATATACAAAACAAAATAAAATAAAAGTTAGCTATAGACTCCTAATCACAAAATTATTAAAATTACCTTGTTAAAATGCTATATTTTCACAAATCAGTAAAATAAATTAAGCCATATTCATGAATCCTTTTCTCTTTATTGGTTATTATACATCTAATTACATAAGAAATTAAATACACGACCATGATATTTCATTTAACAAAGTATGAAATACAACTTGAAAGGACAGTCAAGTCAAAATTAAACTTACAAGAATGGGAGATAGCATGATATTTTAAGCAACATTCCAACTTACTTCTATTCTCATTTTTTTTAGATCTTTCTGCATTTTTGTTAAAGAGCAATTCAAAGGTGAGCTTAGTAGCAAACACATGTCTTTAGCCATCTGGCATCAGTGCTTGCAAAAATGTTTATATTGATGTTATACATAGTTGCAAGCACTGATGCCATATAATGCTAAATAAATGTGCATGCTCCTAAGACAAACTAGGTTAACTCTTTAGTAAAGGATACCAAGAGAACGAAGCAAATTAGAGTATAGAAATAACTTGAGAAGTTTTTTTAAAAAGTATATTAGTTCTTTTTGTTCCTGTTTCTTTATTAGATCTAGGTCCTTATGGCTCCTCTGGCCCATTAGAGTAATTCCCATGTTTGTCAATTTGTATTGTCAAAATAACTTTTTTTTAAAGATGCAATTAGCTTCGCAGGAAAATACAACAAACTGCCAGAAAAAAATGTATCCCCAGAAATGTAAGAAAATACTATGCATCTGTTTCAGTAGCAAAAGAATGCCGAATATGGGCTCATTTTGATTAAACAGTTAAAATGGAGCCATAAGCTACTGAAGTGTCCGATAGCTAAAAGTAGCTTACAGCTCCATTTTAGTACCAGGTTTCCATTGAAAAAGATAATGCATAACCCAACCTTACTCTATAAAAATTAACATTAGCGCCTGAGCTAATCTCCTTTAGAGAGAAAGACATGGTAGTGCTGGTAGGATTTATGGTGGGTTGAATTGCTATGTCAGAGTTAGTGGAGAGTTGGAAAGTTTTTTTATTTTATTTATATTCTTATTGTAGGTCTCAGATAATATTAGAAATACATATACACATCCATACATTAGTTAATATACACACATTAGTTTGCACACACAGCCTCACACATATACAAACACATTTATTTTTAAAAACAAACACATCACATTCAGACTTTTTTTTAATTTTTGCTTTCGTTTCATTAACCCCTTATCCCCATCTGCTTTTTTATTTTCCCCATCTTCCCTTCACATTTGCTTTAGGGTTTTTTGCATTTCATTAACCCCATCTTCCCTTCACATCTGACTTTATTTTCTTTTTGGTGCATCCAATATCCCCTTCCCGTCTTCCCTTTAACTTTCCCTACCCTTCCCTATTATATATCCTTTTTTTAATCTTATTTTGTGCTCTTTTGTTTTTTTTTTTGTTTTTTTATAGGTTTAGCCCATCCCTTTTTTATTTTCATCCCTTTTTATCCCCCATAAAAGTTTTTTCACTCTTTGTTTAATTTTTTAATTTTGTTTCCCCCAGTCATTTAGGTTAGTGTTAGTTAGAGTCTAGATAGGTTAGTCAGTTTGGGTATAGTTTGTTAGGGATTAAGTACCATATATATATAGTGTAGTTAGGGACGCTAGGGACTTTAGTGTAGATTAGTGTTAGGGAGGAAAAAGGGATGGATAGAGCTAGTGGAGTAGATAGGGGGAGGGGCGGGATGAAGGGGAGTGGAGAGGGTGAGGGGGGATGGGGGGAGTGGGTGTAGGATGGGTAGGTCTAGGTCATTTGGATGGAGGATTTGTCCTATCAAAAACCCTTGCAGAGGAGGGAAGGAGAGAGGGTGGAAGAGTGGAGTTGAGAGGAGATAGGAGTCAGCCTCAGCAAGGAAAATCTGGACCAGGGAGAGTAGGGCAAGTGTGGATGGGGCTTCTGGTGGCCTGCCACAGCCTGCAGGGACATAGGAGGGAGGGGGCATGTCCCCAGTCATAGGAAGGAGAACCTGTGTCTGCTGTCTCTTCAGGGGGCTAAAAGAGGCTTCTCCTAGGTGGTAACTTACCATAGAACAAGCTACTGAGCTGTTTTTTTGTTCCTGGTAGAGTGATTCGCTCTTTGTAAGCATTTGTATTATGACCCTGGGTAGGTCTCACTAAGGGTGATGGGGGAAACCAGATGTGGACTCGTTGCCCAGTGTGCTTAGAGGAATATGGCTGAACTTGTTCAGAGGAGAATTGCCTGGTATTTTGGGGCTGTACTGACCATACTTGGTGGGATCAGACTGATATACTTTATGCAACTTTTCCTCTGTGAAAAGCACAACTGGGCTAAAAGAGGCTGCTCCTAGGTGGTCACTCGCCATAGTACAAGCTACTGAGCTGTTGTTCATTCCAAGTAGAGCGCCTCTCTCTTTGTATGCATCTGCTGATGGCCTGTTACAGCCTGCAGGGACAGAGGAGGGAAGGGGGCTGGTCCCCAGTCACAGGAGGGAGGCCCTGTGTCTGCTGGCCCTTCAGGTGTAAAGGGCCGGCTAAGGGAGGAGAGATACTCAGAGGAGGAAAATGAGGTGCTTGCTGAGGCCTATTTTTAGAGGTCATCCCAATTGGAGAAGGCTAAGCTTAGGCCTAGTCTCTGCGACCACCTGAGAAAGTAAATAAGAGTGGCAGTCTGCTACTTAGGCTGCAATCGGTAAATAACTAGAATTAAACATAGATATTTTAAACATAGATATTATGATTGCAGAAGGGAAACTAAGGCCAAATTGGTCAAACAACATAGATATGCCTGTGGGACAGGTGGTGGCACAAGTATGTCCATTTGTTTAAAGCTGTGGGAG
Source organism: Bombina bombina (assembly GCF_027579735.1). NCBI lineage: Eukaryota > Metazoa > Chordata > Amphibia > Anura > Bombinatoridae > Bombina > Bombina bombina. The sequence continues at coordinate 428,295,430 of NC_069499.1, read as the reverse complement.
GAGATGCTGAGTATCTGTATTAGGCTGTGAGGGGACCATGGACACAGCAGAGCCTGCAGAGGTCCCTAAAGGGCAATAATTAATATTATATATAATACATTTTAGAAAATCTTAAAATCTGTTGCTAAAAGAAAAAATATCCCTAGACTTTGATCAAGAACAATATATTTTAAATTATTTTTAAATATAAACAATATTAATATTAATTACTCATTAGTATAATATGTATAAAGTGTGCATTAATGACAGTATGATGTGCTTTAACTATATCTCAAACAAAAACAAATGTAATTAACTATAGTGAAATTCATTTCAATGAACATGACAGTGTAAACCAGGACACGTGTAATACAGAAATACAGGGAGTGCAGAATTATTAGGCAAGTTGTATTTTTGAGGATTAATTTTATTATTGATCAACAACCATGTTCTCAATGAACCCAAAAAACTCATTAATATCAAAGCTGAATAGTTTTGGAAGTAGTTTTTAGTTTGTTTTTAGTTATAGCTATTTTAGGGGGATATCTGTGTGTGCAGGTGACTATTACTGTGCATAATTATTAGGCAACTTAACAAAAAACAAATATATACCCATTTCAATTATTTATTTTTACCAGTGAAACCAATATAACATCTCAACATTCACAAATATACATTTCTGACATTCAAAAACAAAACAAAAACAAATCAGTGACCAATATAGCCACCTTTCTTTGCAAGGACACTCAAAAGCCTGCCATCCATGGATTCTGTCAGTGTTTTGATCTGTTCACCATCAACATTGCGTGCAGCAGCAACCACAGCCTCCCAGACACTGTTCAGAGAGGTGTACTGTTTTCCCTCCTTGTAAATCTCACATTTGATGATGGACCACAGGTTCTCAATGGGGTTCAGATCAGGTGAACAAGGAGGCCATGTCATTAGATTTTCTTCTGTTATACCCTTTCTTGCCAGCCACGCTGTGGAGTACTTGGACGCGTGTGATGGAGCATTGTCCTGCTTGAAAATCATGTTTTTCTTGAAGGATGCAGACTTCTTCCTGTACCACTGCTTGAAGAAGGTGTCTTCCAGAAACTGGCAGTAGGTCTGGGAGTTGAGCTTGACTCCATCCTCAACCCGAAAAGGCCCCACAAGCTCATCTTTGATGATACCAGCCCAAACCAGTACTCCACCTCCACCTTGCTGGCGTCTGAGTCGGACTGGAGATCTCTGCCCTTTACCAATCCAGCCACGAGCCCATCCATCTGGCCCATCAAGACTCACTCTCATTTCATCAGTCCATAAAACCTTAGAAAACTCAGTCTTGAGATATTTCTTGGCCCAGTCTTGACGTTTCAGCTTGTGTGTCTTGTTCAGTGGTGGTCGTCTTTCAGCCTTTCTTACCTTGGCCATGTCTCTGAGTATTGCACACCTTGTGCTTTTGGGCACTCCAGTGATGTTGCAGCTCTGAAATATGGCCAAACTGGTGGCAAGTGGCATCTTGGCAGCTGCACGCTTGACTTTTCTCAGTTCATGGGCAGTTATTTTGCGCCTTGGTTTTTCCACACGCTTCTTGCGACCCTGTTGACTATTTTGAATGAAACGCTTGATTGTTTGATGATCACGCTTCAGAAGCTTTGCAATTTTAAGAGTGCTGCATCCCTCTGCAAGATATCTCACTATTTTTGACTTTTCTGAGCCTGTCAAGTCCTTCTTTTGACCCATTTTGCCAAAGGAAAGGAAGTTGCCTAATAATTATGCACACCTGATATAGGGTGTTGATGTCATTAGACCACACCCCTTCTCATTACAGAGATGCACATCACCTAATATGCTTAATTGGTAGTAGGCTTTCGAGCCTATACAGCTTGGAGTAAGACAACATGCATAAAGAGGATGATGTGGTCAAAATACTAATTTGCCTAATAATTCTGCACTCCCTGTATGAACATTCATATTTTATTTATGGTTTTTAATAAATAAATTGTTTTCATCAGTGGAAAAGCATACTTAGGAAGGCTGTGAATAGTTAATGTTTTTCAGGGCGCAAAGTCTGATTTTGAGCGACCCTTTCATATGGCTCTACTTATACTTTTTTTATACAAGGGCAGCAAACACATTCCTATTGCATTAATTAAAGAGATAGGGAAGATAAAAGTAACCTTGCATGCTTCAGATAGAGCATGTAATTTTTTTTTCAATCAAAAGTTTTTTATTGAGACAAAAACATCATAATACAATAGTGCCTGAGAATGCAGAGAACTTAGGTTGTACATACATATAACTGGAGTAAGTAAATGGACAAGAAATATACAGAACATTCATATACATATGTAGTATTGGAAAGGGGATGGGGGTAGGCGAAAATAGGGTCTCTTTTCTGAAAGTGATCCAATATGAATCCACAGATGTAAGCAGTGTCAGTGGTTTTGGGAGTGACTGAGTTGACACATAGATTTTGTTGGGTTGTATGGCATTAAGGCTCATGGAGGGTGAGCGCAATGAGAGTCAGGGAAAGATAGAAGGAGAAAGGAGGGAGGGGAGAGAGAGAGGGGAAGGAAAAAAAAAAAAAAAAAAAAAAAAACGGGAGGGGGGAGAAGAGGGAGAAGAAATCAGGGGTGGACGGGAGGAGGACGAGTGTGGGGGGGAGATCTGGGATGGTGTCTAAGAGTTTGATGACCAGTTTGGAAATTTTGTAATCCATGGGAACCAGATTTCATGGAAGGAGTCAGTCTTGTCAAGTACTCTGTATGAGTATTGTTCCATTTGGCCGATATAGTGTACAGTGGAGATTACCTGGGATAGAGCCGGGGGCTCTGCTTTTTTCCATGCCCTTGCTAAGGCTAATTTTGTGGCCGTAAGGATATAAATTGTGAGGGCTTCTCTAGAGGGGGAAAGATTCGGCATCTGCATGTGTAAAAGGGCAACTTCAGGGGCAAATGGAGGGGTGGCACCGAGGGATTGGAGAAGTATATAAATTTTTTTCCACAAAGGCTGGATTAGGGGGCAAGACCACCAAACGTGAAGTTGGGTGCCGTGCATTTTGCATTTTCTCCAGCACTCAGGTGATTGTGATGGGTATATCATGTGTAATGTAGTTGGGACAAGGTGCCAGCGGACCAGGATCTTGTAATGTAACTCCCAGAGCGTAGCACAATGAAGGAGCTTTTTGGAGGTTTTGATTCTGTCATGCCATATATCAAGGGCAACCGTGAAACCTATTTCCCTCTCCCAAGCTTGATGTTGTGCTATTTTATGGAGAGGGTTTGGATTAGTGAGTAGGCTGTAATGGAAAGATAGAAGGTGTCTGAGGCTATGAGCCCCGAGCCATGCCTTCTCCCAGGCTGTCAGTGGGCGCAAAGATTGTTTGGGGTCGCCCCATGTGCGGAGGCGGGTGCTTAAGCGGAATCCTTCAAAATGTAATTTGGGTGGGAGATTGAGTTTAGCGCAGATTGCAGGATGGGGGAGCCAGTTATCTCCTTCATAGAGATCTGAGATCTGGAGTGTTCTTAACTGTGGCCAAAGATCATAGTGAGAGTCTGGAAGGCAGTATAGTGCAGCAGAGATTGTCAGAGTAGGGGAGGGATGAGGGGATATGTCCAAGTTATGTCTGATCTGATCCCAAAATCGGAGTGCATGTTTAAAGACAGGGTGTAGGTTGTCAATAGCTCGTCGGTGGTGAGTGGGGATCCATATAATATCAGCAAGGGTTATACCCGAGGGCAGCAGTGAGGACTCTAAAGGGTACCAATTTAACTGTCTTTCGGGGTCATTCCACCGGAGGATGTGTGAGAGTCTAGCGGCGTTGTAATACGAAATTATATTTGGGAGAGCTAAACCTCCCAGTATAATCGGCTTTTCGAGTGTGCGACCTGACGTTCTAGGACGACGGTCTTTCCAGACGTAGGCAGTAATCAAGCTTTGAAATCTATTGAGAAGCGGTCTGGGGATGTTATAAGGGATAGATCTTAGGAGGTAAGTGAGTTTGGGAAGAAAGGACATCTTTACCGCAGAAATACGACCTGTCCAGGAGATTTCCCGGTATTCCCATGACTCCAGGAGTCTTCTGAACTCCGGGAGTCTATCAGTATAATTCTGTGTGATAGTGTCGACAGGATCTGGGCTGAGGTGAACTCCCAGGATCTTGAGCGACGAAGATTTCCATTGAAAATGGTATTTTGACCGAAGGGAGGTTAGGGCCGCAATGGAAACATTTATGGGAAGGGCTTCTGTTTTAGTGACATTTAGCTTATAAAAGCTCAAGGCGCCAAATTTTTCTAGAATAGTGAAGACTGCCGGGAGAGAATTTTCGGGTGTAGTCAGGAAGAGGGTGATGTTGTCCGCATAGAGGGAAATTTTATGGACATAAGGTCCAATGGGAAGTCCTGTAGTCTGGGGGTCATTTCTGATAGATTGGGCGAGGGGTTCAATGGTCAAGGCAAACAGGAGTGGGGAAAGGGGGCACCCCTGCCTGGTGCCATTTGTTATAGAGAATTTGGAGGATTGAAACCCTACTCCTCTGATAATGGCCGACGGATGGTTATAGAGAGATTTGACTGCTCTTATGAATGAATCAGGAAAACAGAAGGTATCCATTGTTTGCCATAGGAAATCCCACCTGACCCTGTCAAACGCTTTCTCAGCGTCTAATGACAGGGCCAGGAAGGGAGCACCTCTGCGGTCTGCAATGTGGAGGACATCCAATATACGCCTAGTGGCGTCTACGCCTTCTCTGTTTGGGATAAACCCAACCTGGTCACCTGCCACAAGGGAGGAGATGACCTTGGTGACTCTATTAGCTAGAAGTTTTGCGTATATTTTTGTGTCTAAATTAATTAATGAGATGGGACGGTAACTACTGCATAGGTCGGGAGGTTTGCCCGGTTTTAGAATTGTGACTATCACAGCTTCCAGGAATTCCGCCGTGAAAGATGCTCCCGAGAGTATTTCCTGGAAGAATTTGCAAAGAATAGGGGCAATCTGCGGATGAAAGGTTTTATAAAACCTGGCTGTGAAGCCGTCTGGGCCAGGAGCCTTCCCTAACTTTAAGTTACGGATGATTCTTGATATTTCCTGTACTGTGATCGGGGTCATTAGGGAGGAAGCGTCCTCTGGGGTAAGAGAAGGAAGAGCAAGAGATTTGAGGTACTCAGATATCTGCTCTAAAGGGCAAGCTGGGGATTCTAAGTTAGCCTCAACGTTGTAAAGGTTTAAGTAATATTGTCTGAAGGTGATTCCAATATCAGCAGGGGCATAGACGTGTGCTCCTGATGTAGTTTGTATGGACATAATTCTAGCTTGTGCAGACCGGTTCTTAAGTTTATTGGCAAGAAGGGAGGAGGCTTTGTTACCAAAATGGTAATAGATCCTTCTGAATTTCTCTAACATGGTTTGTGTTTTTTTTAAGTTCAAGGACTTGGATTTGTTTAATTGTTTCCGTTATTTTGTCATTTGTGGAGGGGGAATATATGTGGGAGAGATCCGACTTAAGGTGGTGGAGCTGAATATTGAGGGAAGATAAGGTAGCCTTACTTCTCGAACGTGCTTCAGATTCAAACTGTATAAGGTGGCCCCTCACTACTGCCTTCAAGGCAGCCCAAAGAGTTTGGGCGGTAGTCTGATCATTGTCGTTTAGGGCGAGATAGTCTAGAATTATGTTCTGGAGGGATGTCTTGAGAAATAGGTCTGTGAGGGTCCAGTCCTGCAGGCGCCAAGTGAGGGGGGGTGGATGTACGTGTGGGCCGATATATAGGTGGATTGAATCATGATCAGACCAGGAGATGGGGGAAATAGATATGGAATGGACAGTATCCAAAAAACTTGCGCGTGCAAAAAAGTAGTCAATTCGTGTGTGTGATTTGTGCGGGGATGAATAAAAGGTGAATTCTCTGTCCTGTGGGTGAAGGGCGCGCCATATGTCGTATAACTCATATTGTGCTATTAGTGATTGAAAGGCTGACGATAGTGAATGAGTCGCTCTGTCCTGTCTAGAGAGAGGAGGTCCCCTTCTGTCCGCTTGTATGTCCCATACTAAGTTAAAGTCCCCCCCTAAGATTAGATCACCTTGCATGACTGTTGCTACGGATTTGAGAAGAGTTCTAAGGAATTTGACTTGTTTTACATTAGGGGCATATATGTTGACGAGGGTAACTAGGTGAGTATTCAACTTACATACAGCTATAATGAAGCGTGCTTGGGTGTCAGACTCCACATAGATCGGATCATAATGGACATTTTTGCCTATATAGATAGCGGTTCCCCTGGATTTCGAGGGGAATGTGGCTTCAAGGAGTATGGGAAAGTGTTTGGAGGTACGGCGAGTGCCCTGCATTGGGGTCCAATGGGTCTCCTGAATGAAAGCTATGTCGATATGATTTTTGCGTAATGAGTTTAGTAGGAGACTGCGTTTGGTGGGGGAGTTTAGTCCCTGGACATTAAGAGTTAGGAGATGTAGTCCCTTCATGGCAGAACTGGGCTGTATGCTAGGAGTGGGTAGGGAAGGGGGTGAGGGGAAGAGGATGATAGGTAGGAAGGGAGAAGGGAAGAAGAAAAAAAAAAAAAAAAAAAAAAAAAAAGGGGGGGGGGGGGGGGGGGAGAAGAGATTGGTGTCGGTGATATGTAGATTGATATTAGTTAAAGACACGTCTAATTAGTATATGTTTTGCTTACTGAGGAGTATTTTTCAGGGGGGGGGGGGAACAGCGGGCCAGAGCCGCTTAGATTAAAAAAAAAATGAAAGGGATGGGGATGGGAGAAAGGGGAGGAAGTAGGCGTGGGAAAAAAAATGTAATGAGTAATAGTGAATGTAGGGGTGAGGGAAAGAGAGGGAAGGGAGAAAGGGGTGGGGGGGGCGGAGCCTTAGGTGTTAAGAGAATAAGAGTGAATAAATGAGAAGGTATCGGAGCTAGTCAGGGATATGAAGGGAAAGGGTACTGATGTGGTGCAGAGCTAGTAGCAGTGGATGAGAGAAGAGGGTAGGGAATAGGGAGAGAGAGGGGGGCTACAATTAGGTCGAGGTAGGCGGTAGATGGATATATGTGAGGTTCGGTGGATGAAGGAGTGTAGATTTAGAGAGAGAAAGAGGTAGCGGGGGGAGCGCCCCCCAGTTTGAGTTGGATAGGCATATGAAGAGGAATAACAATGTGAGGAAATATGTGTGACACAAAGAGCTAAGTAAGTAGGTAGCCTTTTGTGAGTGGCTAACTGGAGGTGGAAGATAAGAGTTAGGAAGTGTATGGGGGAAGGAGTGGCTATAGGAAGTGTAGAGGGAGGTGAGCATAGACGAGTGGAAACGTAATTATAAGAGGGCATATACTGTAGGATACTCTGATTCAGTAGTAAGGATGTCATGAGGAAAGGTGTTTGTGTGTAAACATCTAGGAGTGTTGTGAACAGGGTGGGTACAAAATGTAAGTACATTCCTAATCAAACATATAACACAACAGGCATATTAACAAGAATAGTAGATCTTGATGGAGAGAACCTGAAAGAAGAAGATACATAACATTGATGGTCTAAGAACATAGAGTGAAATCAGAAACAGTAACAAATCTAGGTATCTAAGGACGGGGTTCCTTTAGTATCATTAAACCCAAAATATAGTTGGTCTGATAGGTAGAACCTGTTAACTTAGGTAGCATATCATAGTAAAAAAAAAAAAAAAGAAAACAAAGCCATTTCACAGTATTTTGCGAGCAGCAGACCTATTAAATAAAAACAGTTAGTACAAGAAATTGGTTAAGGGAGAGCCTTGAGCTAAAATGGGGTAAGATATGTACCCGTGTGTGAGCTCAAAGCTTACCTGTCCAGGTGGTGTCCTTGTAGAGAATCTTGCTGGGAAAGGCCGAGGATGGGAAAGTGTAAAAGGAGTAAGATGTGTACCCGTCAGTGCACTCCCATCCTCAGTGTGAACTTGCACGTGAAAAGCAAGTTGGGTTCCCTGGGAGGGAAAGTGTCCCTGTTAGACCAGGGGGCAAACTTTGGGGAAAACTAGGGAGGCAGGAGGAGATGTCAAGATGGTTCTGGATCTCGATGTGTAGAAGTGGGGTTGTGGAGATGCCACTCTGGAGCTGAGACGTTAAGGTCGCCTGTTTTCCCTTTTTTCCTGGGGGGAAGATCAGGAGGTCCCGCCAGTTCTAAGGTGGCTAGGAGTCTCATACCTTGTTCTAGTGAGGAGACTGTGTAGGAGCGGTCTTGATGTTGTACATATAGCTTCACAGGGAATCCCCACCTGTATTTAATCTTGTGCTGTCTCAGAGCTAGCGTGAACTGATGAAAGGTTCTCCTTTTTGCCAGCGTGTGTGGGGACAGGTCAGGGAAAATCTGTAATTTATGGTAGGGTTCTTTAAGAGGTCGATTAGTAAACGAGGCTCTCATGATCCTTTCTTTGGTGGTATAGTAGTGCAAACGCACAATGACATCTCGAGGAGTGTCAGGTATGGAGTTGCGGGGACGTGTGGACCTGTGCGCCCTGTCCATTAGAAGATCCTGATCTGTTGTGGAATTTAGAAGATCTTTGAATAAAGCGGACAGGTATTTCTGTAGCTCAGATGAGGAGATATCCTCCGGTATACCACGGATCCTAAGGTTGTTACGGCGGGATCTGTCTTCATTATCCGCTAGCTTAGATTCCAGATCTGAAATCTGTTCTGCCAAAGACTGGGCATAGGCTAAAAGATTGGCGTGGTCAGTTGCGAGATCTTCGTGTTTTCTCTCCAGGATCTCGGTTCTTTCTCCTAAGGTGGAAATTTCACGTTTCAATTCGCCAACTGATTGACGAAGCTCCTGCCTCAAGGACGAGTAGTGAGTGTCCATTTTGTCGGTTAGAATTTTGATGGATTCCAAAAAGGTAGACTGGGATAATGTTGTTTTATCTTTACGTGATGTCTCCGGTTTGTGATGGTCAGCTGTTGGGGCTGCTGAGTCCCTAGAGTCTTCCCCTGAGAGGTCTGGATCAGAAAAATTTTTACAAGGAAAGTGATCTGTGAGGGTCCTCTTAGGGTTTTCCTGATGCTTTGGCTTTCTTTTGATAGATTGCGCCATGATAGGAGGGGAGAAAGATATCAAAACAACAGAGAAAAAAAAAACAATTGCTATCCAGAGAGAATTGACAACTGGGGGACGTACCAGCCCGGCTCCTCTTATAGCATAATGCCCTAGCCCTCCATTCTCTTTTTTATGTTCAAAAGAAGAAAAACCTTTAGCCTGCTTCTAGATTGAGATATGGATGAGTGTCTCCCCCTCTCCAGGGATTATACCACCTCTGGGTGAGACCGGTAAAAGGGATTTGGATATGACCCGCGCCTAGGGACGGGCGCGGGAAAGGGGGGAGAGGGGAGAAGTCTTAGAGATATCTAGTGCAGTCTGTGTGGTATCTGTATGAGGCTTCTGCACTGGGGTATTGCTGCGGAGAATATCCTTATAAGCAGGAATATGAGTGTTGGTGTTAGATGTGCACTGCAGATTGAAACAGGTGCAAAAGTGATGAGGTTGTTAGTAGAGGCTCAAATATGAATCCCACTATGTAGCTGGTTATGAGAGATGTGTGGGATAGAGGCAGCTAGATAAGAGCAAGATGTTCTAGGGAAGACTTTCAGGCCTCATGAGTACGGGTGTGCCGTAAGCCAGCAATTGTTTCACTGCTGCAGGAGGGAGGGGGTTGTGAAGATGAGGAGTATGAGTAACAGGCACAAAAGTCAATAATTCTGCCCCCTAGATAAATACAGATATGCAATATACTCACTCCGTCTGGATAAGAGGGAGAGCCCACTCGATAACAGTGGTGCATGTGTCTCTGCAGATCCTCCTATTTGCAGGGCTGCATGCGGTCCGGACTGCTTCCAGAATGCCTGTTAGGGCTGTGTGAGGAGGTAAGTTGGTCTCCGCTGCAGAGAAATGAGTATGTGCAGCCGAGGTAGGTGAGTTAAATACTCGCAAAGTAGTGAGGAGCTCCGTGGTCCTGTGCGGTAGTAAGTGCACAGAGGAGCCTGAGCAAGATGGCCGCCGTTCGCGGGCTTTTCCGTGGGGCCGTTTCAGGACTCAATACGAATTAGGAGGCAAGCAGGGTGCAGTAAAGTGGCCGGATAGTCACCGGACAATTTCTGGAGGGCAGGGGGGATAGCGGCAAGTGAGGAGTAGTCTCCGATGATTAGTGAGGGTATTGTCAGGAGGTGCGAGTATAGGGAGATAAGGGAAGGAGTTTTAGGGAATGTCAAAAATGTCCGGAACCAGGTAGTTGACCCAGAAATAGGGTATAGGAGTGATTGGGGATATGATTGGAAATTAGGGGGTATTTTTGAGGAGCTTTCAAGTTGATTTAGGTTAGTTCTGGGTGATAGATGCAGGAGAGCTCCAGCTCTGCACGTCCTAACTGCTCCGTAGTTGGCTCCGCCCCCAGAGCATGTAATTTTAATACACTTGTAAAACCACTTCTGATTTCAAATTTGCTTTGTTCTCTTGCTATCCACAGTTGAACATGAATACACACATATCCTATACTAGTGGGAGCTAGCTGGTAAATAGTGCCTGCATACATTTGTCTTTTGTGATTGGCTATCTAGAATTGTGCAGCTAGCTTACAGTAGTGCAATGCTGTTCCTTTAGCAAAGGTTAACAAGAGAATGAAGCAAATTTTATCATAAAATTACATTTGGTGTAAATTAGAGCATAACAGCTTCTAATACATTCTATGGAATACGCAAATATTTGGTATAATGCGCCATCGGAAGCAGTCAATACACAAAATTGCTTCTAACAGCATATTTATTGGTTTGTGACCTAGCGCAATCCTATTTACAGCTCAATGAAAACGAGCCCTATGACGGACATTAGCTGCAATTGGCTATTTTCAGAGCTGGATTTCTTCTTGTAATAGTACATTACACTAATATCTGGATTTGCACAGATCTTACTGTGTTGCACTTTAACAAGAAGAAATTTGGCTCTGAAAATAGCCAAAAGGCCGCCATATTTGGCATTCGTTTGCTGCAGAATTAGACAAATTCACATGCCTAGAAAATACCAACTCATGTTTAATCAATACATTTTTTTTATTACATAAGTTTTATCTAATCATATAAGTTTCTGTCTGAAATCTATAGATTTTTTTGTTGTGGAGCGAACATATTTTAGAAATTGGCTTACTGACCTTCAAAGCCGTAAACAATCTAGGCCCACAGTACCTGAAAGAGCTCCTAACACCTTACATCCCTTCCTGCTCACTTCGGTCAGCCAGCACATCCCTCCTCTCAGTACCAAGAATAAAGACAAACTCAGGCTCCAGGGCATTCAGTCACGCTGACCCTACCTTCTGGAACTCTTTACCGTGCGCAATCAGAGAAGCAACATCCTTACAGACTTTTTAAAAAAAACTAAAGACCCACCCCTTCCATCAGGCATTCAGTCTACTTATCTAACCTTCAGAAACTCCTAACTTTTTTGTCTTATGTTTGTATATTTGTAAAGTGCTTTGAGTCTCACAGGGAGAAAAGCTCTATACAAATTGCAAATTATTCTTATATTATTATATATTTATTAATAATTAATAACAAGTCTGGAATATTAAATATTGCGTAATGGAAATACTCTGTGTCAAACATACTAATAAGAACCATGATATAATTTTAGAAAATGTTCCCCAAACTGCTACAAAGATGTTTTTCATATAAAGGTGATGACCATAAAAAATATCTTCTTGCAGTGTCTGTTGTATGAAGAGGGAAATAGAAATAGACACCTGTCATACTAAGGAAATATATTATGAGTGAGAAGATAAACTGCATTAAAAACCCATAGGCAAGTATACATTGCAAGCATTAACATGGAACTGAAAAGCAGTATTAAATTTGTCTGGTGTAAATTATGTAAGGCATTCTGTTTGCTGCAGTATTACCTCTTCAATCCATTTTACAAGCACCCAAACATTTCATCAGTTGTAAAGCATTACACTACCTCAATTTTTTTTAAGTAAGACTCTTGACTATTAACCCTGAAAAATAAAAGTTGAAAATTAGTAGAGGTATTCAAGTAGTCTGTAATTAAATTTGGTTAGACAAAGAACCCTATTTTTTTGCGGACAAAGTTCCCAGCCAGGGAACAAGTCCACCTTCATTTGAGGAGAGTGACATTCTCTGCATGCAATTATTATTGCACACACCATTGCTTGTGCAGCCCCTCCCCCTGGTGGAACACAATAGGGTTTGTCAATCATCCTAGATAAATTAATCCAGAATGTTTTAACTCCTCCGAGATGATGGAGAGGGTAAAGGACCACTAAACACAATGGAATAGCATAATCATCAAATGCACAATAAAGAGATAATGCAAAAGCACTTAGTTTAAATTTCAAATCAGTAGTAGATTTTTTTCTGCCAAATGTCAGTTAGTTACACTTTCCTTCCTAATGCATCAGGTGACAGCCATCAACCAATGTACATATATAATGTGAATCTTGCACATGCTCAGTAGGAGGTGGTGCCTTAGAAAGTGTGCACATAAAAAGACTGTGCATATTTAGATTATGGAAGTAAATTGAAAGTTGCTTAAAATTTATCTGAATCATGAAAACTTAATTTTGACTTGACTGTCCCTTTAAGAAGCAGCGTCTTGAAGAGACATTAAACTCTTTGAGATAGAAATATAAAATTATAAATCATATATATATATAAAAAACCTCAGCAATATAATTTCATTATTTATTTTGCCCGTTTTACTTTAATTCCATTCTGAAATTTTGAGCTTTTCAGTTCCTGTTAGAAATGAAAGTGCAGAACTCTGTTATCTTCCACACAGCCATTGGCTGCACACTCTAGTGACCTATTTATAACTGTCCCTAATTGGCCACAGCAGAGAAGGTAACCTATGTTACAACATGGCAGATCCCATTGTTTTATAGACACTAAACTTTTATACTTTTTTTGTCAATATTTAAAAAACTAATGAAACTTTAAAAAATACATTTACATGTTCTTAGACTAACCTTTTCTTTGAATGCATCATTCTATCTAGCATTTATTTAGCGTTTAATGTCCCTTTAAGAATGTAGAAACTCTGTACAACTATTCCTTAGTACCACATCTCTTTTTATGACTTGAAGGCAGTGGTACAATAATACTAATAATAAAATAAAAAATAATAATACTAATAATCATAACAATTAAGATACACTTACTTATAGTTTTTGAGTTTATACCATATAATAACTTTAGATGAATTATATAATTTTGATTAACGGAGAAGAAAGTACAGAGAAACCTTTATGTATACCAAGAAATCAACAAAGAAAAGATTATATCTAAGACATATTTTTAAATATCTGTTTTTAACACCTTCTATTTTATTTTGAGTTAAATGTAGAGCACTTTTAATGGTTGATAACTTATTGTTTATGCCAAGACATGAAAGGGAACAAAAAAATATGCTCATATTTCCATGAGTGCTAAGAAAACTGAAAATATGGATGATGGTTTGCTGTAACTAGTCTTTCCAACTACTGATGACATTTTTTCAATCTGCAACCTAACAAATGAATCTTATTAAAACAAATATTTAATGAATAATAAAATGTAAGAGCTAAATATTATATTTCCATTAGAAAACATACAATATAATATAGGCAACTAGAATTAATGTCTCATTTTATTAACTACTAATTAATTTTCTTCAACCTGCAACCTAACCAATGATTGTATTTACTAAGGCTTTAATAATCATTATGCTCTGTAAATGAAAGTATTTTGCCAAGAAAAAAAGTTTTAGTGGACTAAAGGGAACAAATGAGAACATTTAATTGAAATAACAAAAATATGGATACAAAGTATTAAACCTAGAAAGTATTAAACATGTTCTTGTTATGCCCTTTTAAATAACTAACACCAAGATTGCAAGTTGTGCGCTAAACCCGGTGCGTAAATAACGCAAATAAATGAGCGGTATCGCACTCTCCATAGCGCTGCTATTACAAGTTTCACAAAAACCTTCTTTTGTTGTACAATATGGTGCGTTAAGCTCCATACCGCACAAAAGCCAAGGACTGACTTGACGTGCTCATGCACGTTTTCCCCCGTAGACTTCAATGGAGAGAAAATGTTAGAAAAACACTAACACCTGCGATTGCGGAATAGCGATCGCTATAATGCAATCCTCTTTGATGTCTATGGGGAAAAGAACGTTATGTAAAAACCTAACACCCTAACATAAACCCCTAGTCTAAATACCCCTAATCCGTCGCCCCCGACATCGCTGACACTAAATACAGATATTAACCCCTAGTACGCTGCCCACCCGCATTGCTAACACCTAAATAAAGTTATTAACAACTAAACCACAACCCCCCGACATCGCCGTCACTAAATAAAACTGTTAACCCCTAATCCGCCACCCCCAACATTGCCGACACTAAATAAAACTATTAACCCCTAAACCGCCCCCCATATTGCTAACACCTAAATAAACCTATTAAACCCTAAAACGCCGGTTCCCCACATTGCAACTACTATAATAAACCAATTAACCCCTAAACCACCAGCCCCCCACATCACAACTACTATAATAAACCTATTAACCCCTAAACTGCTGGTCCCCCACATCGCTAATACTAAACTAAAACTATTAACCCCTAAACCGCCGACCCCCCACATCGCAACTCACTAGATAAAACTATTAACCCCTAAACCTAACACCTTCAAATAAATAAAAACTTACCTGTGAAATAAAAAAAAAACTAAGATTAAACTATAAATAAACCTAACATTACTATTTTAAAAAAATAAAATAAACTAAAAATAAAAAAAACTAAATTACAATATATAAAAATCCTAACACTACCAAAAAATAAAAAAACTTACAATTACAAAAAAATAGAAACGCTAAAATTACGAAAAATAAAAAAACACTACGATTACAAAAAATAATAAATGAAATTATCCAAAATAATCAAAATTAAACCTAATCTAATACCCCTATAAAAACAAAAAAGCCACCCCAAAATAAAAACACCCCCTGAGCTAACAATAAACTACCAATAGCCCTACGCTTTTTAGCGCTTTGTTTTTTCCTCTTTTTTTCTGTCTACCAAATCCTGGCTGTGAGACCAGTTAAAACAATAGCTCCTGTGGGTTAATTGTGCAGCACTTTACGTTTTTAATTTCAGTAAGGGCAATGCCCATAAAAATGCCCATTTAGGGGAAATGGGTAGCTTAGGCTTTTTTAGACTTAGGTTTTTTTATTTTGGGGGGGTTTACTGTTAAGGGGACTTTTTTAGGTAAAAGAGCTGATTGCTTCAGGGCAATGCCCTACAAAAGGCCCTTTTAAGGGCTATTGGTAGTTTATTGTTAGCTTAGGGGGTGTTTTTTCGTAGTGTTTTTTTAATATTGTTATTTAACTGGCGGTTTAGGGGTTAATAGTTTTATTTAGTGTCGGTGATGTCAGGGGGTGGCGGATTAGGGGTTAATAGGCTTATATAGTAGTTGCGATGTGGGGGGGCGGCAGTTTCGGGGTTAATAGGTTTATTATTATAGTAGTTGCAATGTGGGGGCCGGCGGTTTAGGGGTTAATAGGTTTATTTAGGTGTTAGCAATACGGGGGCGGCGGTTTAGGGGTTAATAGTTTTATTTAGTGTCAGCGATGTCGGGGGTGGCGGATTAGGGGTTAATAGGTTTATTATAGTATTTGTGATGCGTGGGGATGGCGGTTTAGGGGTTAATACTTTAATTTAGTGTTGGCGGATTGGGGTTAATAGGTTTTATATATATTTGTGATGCTGAGGATGGCAGTTTAGGGGTTAATAGTGTAGTTTATGGGTGTTAGTGTACTTTGTAACATTTTTGTGAAAAATGTTTGTTTCGCAAAATCCATAGCTACTGGTCTCAGATCGCGGAATGGATAGTGGCGGTATAAGCTATAACGCTAGTGTTATAGCTGGACAAGCACAACTTGTAATACGGGCGCAATAAAAATTCCACATTTAAATATCATTTTTTGAGTGCAGAATGGAGAGTTGCGTATAGGCTAAAATGTTAGCAGTATAGCTGTACCGCCGTGACTTATAATATGGAGACCTGCATATTCCACACGCAATGGCTAATTTTTCAGGGGTATAGCCGTACCGCAACACTTGTAATCTTGCTGTAAGATACTATGCTGCATTTACTTACTAAACCATCATTCTCTAACCATATGTATCTAAAAGCACTGAGGTCAGTTGTATTGCATAGTCTTTATCCAGTTACTTGAAAATTGATATGTACAGAAGTTCTTTCTTGCCTGCTCGGAGCGCTGTCAACGGTCTCTCTCGATGTCCCTCGGCGTGCAGCATGTAAAGCAATGGAGAGTGGGCGGGAGAGATGTCCCTGTGTATCCAATGCCTGTGAGGCTACAGGACGTGTCTGCAAAGCATGTAAAGTAAACCAAATGCTAATCCAAAAGAAAGTAGAGCACGAACAGCAGAGGATTAAGTAAAATGTCCAGTTTAATAGAAGCAATTTAAAAACATCAGGGGTCAGTACATCCATTAAAATCCATGACAGGAGAGCGAGCAAGAGCACACCGCAGACGCGTTTCATGCTGTAGTGCACTTGATCACTGCTTACCTGTGCTCCTGCTCGCACACCCTTTTAAAGAAACCACATGCTAATTAATTAATTGCACACCTGTCATAGTGAACAATTCTTTCTATACTGCAGAATTAGAAGCACATAAATACAATGTTATTTGTTTCTTTCATAATTACAATCATAGTCATATATTGAGATTTTAGATTTAGTGCTGAATTTATATATATATATATATATATATATATATATATATATATATATATAGCAAGCAGGAAACAGCACTCACTGGTCTTGACAAATACTGGATTTATTTAGTGACGTTTCGGGGAATACACCCCTTCATCAGGGTCTCATGAAGGGGTGTATTCCCTGAAACGTCACTAAATAAATCCGGTATTTGTCAAGACCAGTGAGTGCTGTTTCCTGCTTGCTATATTCTACAACTTACTCTAGCACCCTGGCATTGGAACAGAATTGTTTGTGAGAGTGCACCTGCTTCAACTTTCTATATATATATATATATATATATATATACATACTACTAATGCAAGAAACAAATATATAACGTATATTGGATATTACAAAACAAACAGTAACCGGTATTATATCTTAATGCCAATAATGACAGAAAATAATAATGCAAGAGATAACCAGATACATTCAAAGATAGAGAATGTATGTCATATATGTAATGCATGATCTCTCAAGGACTAATGTAAAACAATAATCAAAATAAACAAAGTAAGAGTATGAGTTCTAGAGACAGGATTTATAATAACTCACAGGAAAAGTAGATATTTTGTGCCAAAAAAACCCACAGAAACACCTATCCCATTCTTACGGAATATTAGATAAACAAGTCCAAATCTATTCTCATATTGAGACCCTTAAGGATACTGCTTTGCAGCGTAAATATCCAGAAGGATATAGATTTTATACCTCAATGGAAAAGAGGAGGTAACAGAGAGGTCACCCTCAGTAAAAGAGAGGTGTTTAATGTTTGATTCAACCAGGCCAATTGGAGGGGCTTGAGAGTTAGAATTTCTAGAGCTATTACACCTCCTAAAGTCTAACAAGAAACCTTTATTAATAATTCAACTGATGTTAATCTGTTTAATTGGCAAGTATAACAGAAAAATATGCTGCTTGGGCAGGCAGAGGCAGTAGCTGTTGGAGCTGGCAGAGACAGGTGTTCCTTGAGGTAGCAGAATCAGGTGCTGTTGGAGCTTACAAAGACAGGGTCTGCGGGAGCTTGCAGAGACAGGAGCTGCTGGAGCTGACAGAGACAGGTGCTCCTTGATGTGGCAGAGACAGGTGCTCCTTGAGGTGGCAGAATCAGGTGCTGTTGAAGCTTGCAGAGATAGGGGCTGCAGGAGCTTGCAGAGACAAGGGCTTTAGAAGCTTGCAGAGACAGGGGCTGCAGGAGCTTGCAGAGACAGGGGCTGCTGAAACTGGCAGAGACAGGTGCTCCTTGAGGTGGCAGAGACAGGTGCTACTGGAGCGGGCAGAGACAGGTGCTGCTGGAGCTGGCAGATAGATGCTGCTGGAGCTTGCAGAGATAAGTGCTGCTGGACATGGCAGAGACAGGAATTTCAGAACACAGCAGACAGGAAACTCAAGAGCTTTATAAACTGATACAGTGGGGCAAAAAAGTATTTAGTCAGCCATCAATTGTGCAAGTTCTCCCACTTAAGAAGATGAGAGAGGCCTGTAATTTCCATCATAGGTATACCTCAACTATGAGAGACAAAATGTGGAAACAAATCCAGACAATCACATTGTCTGATTTGGAAATAATTTATTTGCAAATTGTGGTGGAAAATAAGTATTTGGTCAATATCAAAAGTTCATCTCAATACTTTGTTATATATATTTTGTTGGCAATGACAGAGGTCAAACGTTTTCTGTAAGTCTTCACAAGGTTGTCACACACTGAACTGGTCTTGGAGCACTGCTTCAAGCTGCAGTAGATTGGAATTGTTTGTATAGATTACCGTGTCATCTGCATACATGTGTACAGTTGAGGATTTTCAAACATTAGGCAGATCATTTATAAATAATGTGAATAGCAGGGGGCCGAGAATGGAACCTTGGGGAACACCACACGTGACTGGGAGAGGGAGGGAGTCGCTGTCAGAAATGGAGAAATATTGTGATCGATCCGATACATATGATCGAAACTAGGTTAGCGGACGATCACCAATACCTGAGTTTTTTAGTTTGAGCAGTAGTATGTCGTAGTCTACTGTGTCAAAGGCCTTTGCAAAATCAAGGAAAATAGCTCCAGTTAGGTCTCCTTGTTCCATTCCAGTTTGGATGTCGTTGCAAACTTTTAGGAGGGCAGTTGTAGTGGAGTGATTTGTACGAAAACCTGATTGATCAGGGGGCAGATAGTTAGGCCTAGATTTAGAGTTCGGCGGTAAAAGGGCTGTTAACGCTCCGCGGGCTTTTTTCTGGCCGCACCATAAATTTAACTCTGGTATCGAGAGTTCAAACAAATGCTGCGTTAGGCTCCAAAAAAGGAGCGTAGGGCATTTTTACCGCAAATGCAACTCTCGATACCAGAGTTGCTTACGGACGCGGCCAGCCTCAAAAACGTGCTCGTGCACGATTCTCCCATAGGAAACAATGGGACTGTTTGAGCTGAAAAAAAACCTAACACCTGCAAAAAAGCAGCGTTCAGCTCCTAACGCAGCCCCATTGTTTCCTATGGGGAAACACTTCCTACGTCTGCACCTAACACCCTAACATGAACCCCAAGTCTAAACACCCCTAACCTTACACTTATTAACCCCTAATCTTCCGCCCCCGCTATCGCTGACCCCTGCATTACAGTTTTAACCCCTAATCTTCCGCTCCGTAAACCGCCGCAACCTACGTTATCCCTATGTACCCCTAATCTGCTGCCCTAACATCGCCAACCCCTATGTTATATTTATTAACCCCTAATCTGCCCCCCACAACGTCGCCGACACCTGCCTACACTTATTAACCCCTAATCTGCCGAGCGGACCTGAGCGCTACTATAATAAAGTTATTAACCCCTAATCCGTCTCACTAACCCTATCATAAATAGTATTAACCCCTAATCTGCCCTCCCTAACATCGCCGACACCTAACTTCAATTATTAACCCCTAATCTTCCGATCGGAGCTCACCGCTATTCTAATAAATGTATTAACCCCTAAAGCTAAGTCTAACCCTAACACTAACACCCCCCTAACTTAAATATAATTTACATATAACGAAATAAATTAACTCTTATTAAATAAATTAATCCTATTTAAAGCTAAATACTTACCTGTAAAATAAATCCTAATATAGCTACAATATAAATTATAATTATATTATAGCTATTTTAGGATTAATATTTATTTTACAGGCAACTTGGTATTTATTTTAACTAGGTACAATAGCTATTAAATAGTTAAGAACTATTTAATAGTTACCTAGTTAAAATAATAACAAAATTACCTGTAAAATAAATCCTAACCTAAGATATAATTAAACCTAACACTACCCTATCAATAAAATAATTAAATAAACTACCTACAATTACCTACAATTAACCTAACACTACACTATCAATAAATTAAATAAACACAATTGCTACAAATAAATACAATTAAATAAACTAGCTAAAGTACAAAAAATAAAAAAGAACTAAGTTACAGAAAATAAAAAAATATTTACAAACATAAGAAAAATATTACAACAATTTTAAACTAATTACACCTACTCTAAGCCCCCTAATAAAATAACAAAGCCCCCCAAAATAATAAATTCCCTACCCTATTCTAAATTTAAAAAGTTACAAGCTCTTGTTCCTTACCAGCCCTGAACAGGGCCCTTTGCGGGGCATGCCCCAAGAAGTTCAGCTCTTTTGCCTGTAAAAGAAAACATACAATACCCCCCCCCCCAACATTACAACCCACCACCCACATACCCCTAATCTAACCCAAACCCCCCTTAAATAAACCTAACACTAAGCCCCTGATGATCTTCCTACCTTGTCTTCACCATGCCAGGTTCACCGATCCGTCCTGGCTCCAAGATCTTCATCCAACCCAAGCGGGGGCTAGACATCCACTGAAGAAGTCCAGAAGAGGGTCCAAAGTCTTCCTCCTATCCGGCAAGAAGAGGACATCCGGACCGGAAAACATCTTCTCCAAGCGGCATCTTCGATCTTCTTCCATCCGGTGCGGAGCGGGTCCATCTTGAAGCAGGCGACGCGGATCCATCCTCTTCTTCCGATGTCTCCCGACGAATGACGGTTCCTTTAAGGGACGTCATCCAAGATGGCGTCCCTCGAATTCCGATTGGCTGATAGGATTCTATCAGCCAATCGGAATTAAGGTAGGAATTTTCTGATTGGCTGATGGAATCAGCCAATCAGAATCTAGTTCAATCCGATTGGCCGATCCAATCAGCCAATCAGATTGAGCTCGCATTCTATTGGCTGATCGGAACAGCCAATAGAATGCGAGCTCAATCTGATTGGCTGATTGGATCAGCCAATCGGATTGAACTTGATTCTGATTGGCTGATTCCATCAGCCAATCAGAAAATTCCTACCTTAATTCCGATTGGCTGATAGAATCCTATCAGCCAATCGGAATTCGAGGGACGCCATCTTGGATGACGTCCCTTAAAGGAACCGTCATTCGTCGGGAGACATCGGAAGAAGAGGATGGATCCGCGTCGCCTGCTTCAAGATGGACCCGCTCCGCACCGGATGGAAGAAGATCGAAGATGCCGCTTGGAGAAGATGTTTTCCGGTCCGGATGTCCTCTTCTTGCCGGATAGGAGGAAGACTTTGGACCCTCTTCTGGACTTCTTCAGTGGATGTCTAGCCCCCGCTTGGGTTGGATGAAGATCTTGGAGCCAGGACGGATCGGTGAACCTGGCATGGTGAAGACAAGGTAGGAAGATCATCAGGGGCTTAGTGTTAGGTTTATTTAAGGGGGGTTTGGGTTAGATTAGGGGTATGTGGGTGGTGGGTTGTAATGTTGGGGGGGGGGGTATTGTATGTTTTCTTTTACAGGCAAAAGAGCTGAACTTCTTGGGGCATGCCCCGCAAAGGGCCCTGTTCAGGGCTGGTAAGGTAAAAGAGCTTGTAACTTTTTAAATTTAGAATAGGGTAGGGAATTTATTATTTTGGGGGGCTTTGTTATTTTATTAGGGGGCTTAGAGTAGGTGTAATTAGTTTAAAATTGTTGTAATATTTTTCTTATGTTTGTAAATATTTTTTTATTTTCTGTAACTTAGTTCTTTTTTATTTTTTGTACTTTAGCTAGTTTATTTAATTGTATTTATTTGTAGCAATTGTGTTTATTTAATTTATTGATAGTGTAGTGTTAGGTTAATTGTAGGTAATTGTAGGTAGTTTATTTAATTATTTTATTGATAGGGTAGTGTTAGGTTTAATTATATCTTAGGTTAGGATTTATTTTACAGGTAATTTTGTTATTATTTTAACTAGGTAACTATTAAATAGTTCTTAACTATTTAATAGCTATTGTACCTAGTTAAAATAAATACCAAGTTGCCTGTAAAATAAATATTAATCCTAAAATAGCTATAATATAATTATAATTTATATTGTAGCTATATTAGGATTTATTTTACAGGTAAGTATTTAGCTTTAAATAGGATTAATTTATTTAATAAGAGTTAATTTATTTCGTTATATGTAAATTATATTTAAGTTAGGGGGGTGTTAGTGTTAGGGTTAGACTTAGCTTTAGGGGTTAATACATTTATTAGAATAGCGGTGAGCTCCGATCGGAAGATTAGGGGTTAATAATTGAAGTTAGGTGTCGGCGATGTTAGAGAGGGCAGATTAGGGGTTAATACTATTTATGATAGGGTTAGTGAGGCGGGTTAGGGGTTAATAACTTTATTATAGTAGCGGTGCGGTCCGCTCGGCAGATTAGGGGTTAATAAGTGTAGGCAGGTGTCGGCGACGTTGAGGGGGGCAGATTAGGGGATAATAAATATAATATAGGGGTCGGCGGTGTTAGGGGTAGCAGATTAGGGGTACATAGGGATAACGTAGGTGGCGGCGCTTTGCGGTCGGAAGATTAGGGGTTAATTATTTTAAGTAGCTGGCGGCGATGTTGTGGGGGGCAGATTAGGGGTTAATAAATGTAATATAGGGGTCGGCGGGGTTAGGGGCAGCAGATTAGGGGTACATAAGTATAACGTAGGTGGCGGTCGGAAGATTAGGGGTTAAAATTTTTAATCGAGTTGCGGCGATGTGGGGGGACCTCGGTTTAGGGGTACATAGGTAGTTTATGGGTGTTAGTGTACTTTAGGGTACAGTAGTTAAGAGCTTTATAAACCGGCGTTAGCCAGAAAGCTCTTAACTCCTGCTATTTTCAGGCGGCTGGAATCTTGTCGTTAGAGCTCTAACGCTCACTGCAGAAACGACTCTAAATACCAGCGTTAGAAAGATCCCATTGAAAAGATAGGCTACGCAAATGGCGTAGGGGGATCTGCGGTATGGAAAAGTCGCGGCTGAAAAGTGAGCGTTAGACCCTTTAATCACTGACTCCAAATACCAGCGGGCGGCCAAAACCAGCGTTAGGAGCCTCTAACGCTGGTTTTGACGGCTACCGCCGAACTCTAAATCTAGGCCTTAGATTGTTGGTAATATTCACATATTGCGTATGGACGCATTTTTCTAAGATTTTTGACAATACTGGTAGCAATGATATTGGGCGATAGTTAGAAACCAAGGTTATCTCCCCACTTTTATGGATAGGCACTACTCTTGCAGTCTTCCAGAGTTTGGGTATGTATCCAGACACCAAGGATTCGTTAATTAGGGTTGTGACAGGTTTAGCAATTGCTGGCGCACTAAGCTTCAACAGCATTGCTGGGATTTGATCAGGTCCAGACTGGTTTTTCATTTTTAGGTTATTAAGGTGTTTCTTAATGACATTGATGGGTACAGGTCTAAAATTTAACTTCTCTATATTGGGTCTTTGCTGATTTAGTGGGGTCTGATCCACATTTGCAGCTTCAGGATGCGTGCCATTTATTAGTTTGTCAATCAGGGTGGTGGAGCATCCGACAAAATATTTGTTAAAGGCATTTGCTACATCTAAGGGGAGTTGCAGGGTTTGGTTGTCCACATTGACAAGATGAGAGAGGCCTGTAATTTTCATCATAGGTATACCTCAACTATGAGAGACAAAATGTGGAAACAAATCCAGACAATCACATTGTCTGATTTGGAAAGAATTTATTTGCAAATTATGGTGGAAAATAAGTATTTGGTCACCTACAAACAAGCAAGATTTCTGGCTCTCACAGACCTGTATCTTCTTTACCTGTATTAATGGCACCTGTTTGAACTTGTTATCAGTATAAAAGACACCTATCCACAACCTCAAACAGTCACACTCCAAACTCCACTATGGTGAAGACCAAATAGCTGTCGAAGGACACCAGAAACAAAATTGTAGACCTGCACCAGGCTGGGAAGACTGAATCTGCAATAGGCAAGCAGCTTGGTATGAAGAAATCAACTGTGGGAGCAATAATTAGAAAATGGAAGACATAGAAGACCACTGATAATCTCCCTCGATCTGGGGCTCCACGCAAGATCTCACCCCGTGGGGTCAAAATGATCACAAGAACGGTGAGCAAATATCCCAGAACCACACGGGGGGACCTAGTGAATGACCTGCAGAGAGCTGCGACCAACGTAACAAAGGCTACCATCAGTAACACACTACACCGCCAGGGACTCAGATCCTGCAGTGCCAGACGTGTCCCCCTGCTTAAGCCAGTACATGTTCGGACCCATCTGAAGTATGCTAGAGAGCATTTGGATGATCCAGAAGCAGATTAGAAGAATGTCATATGGTCAGATGAAACCAAAGTAGAACTGTTTGGTAGAAACACCACTTGTCTTGTTTGGAGGAAAGAGAACACCATACCTACTGTGAAGCATGGGGTGGCAACATCATGCTTTGGGGCTGTTTCTCTGCAAAGGGAACAGGACGATTGATCCATGTACATGAAAGAATGAATGGGGCCATGTATCGTGAGATTTTGAGTGCAAACCTCCTTCCATAAGCAAGGGCATTGAAGATGAAACATGGCTGGGTCTTTCAGCATGACAATTATCCCAAACACACCACCTGGGCAACGAAGGAGTGGCTTCGTAAGAAGTATTTCAAGGTCCTGGAGTGGCCTAGCCAGTCTCCAGATCTCAACCCCATAGAAAACCTTTGGAGGGAGTTGAAAGTCCGTGTTGCCCAGCAACAACCCCAAAACATCACTGCTCTAGAGGAGATCTGCATGCAGGAATGGGCCAACATACCAGCAACAGTGTGTGACAACCTTGTGAAGACTTACAGAAAACGTTTGACCTCTGTCATTGCCAACAAAATATATATAACAAAGTATTGAGATGAACTTTTGATATTGACCAAATACTTATTTTCCACCATAATTTGCAAATAAATTATTTCCAAATCAGACAATGTGATTGTCTGGATTTGTTTCCACATTTTGTCTCTCATAGTTGAGGTATACCTATGATGAAAATTACAGGCCTCTCTCATCTTGTCAATGTGGACAACCAAACCCTGCAACTCCCCTTAGATGTAGCAAATGCCTTTAACAAATATTTTGTCGGATGCTCCACCACCCTGATTGACAAACTAATAAATGGCACGCATCCTGAAGCTGCAAATGTGGATCAGACCCCACTAAATCAGCAAAGACCCAATATAGAGAAGTTAAATTTTAGACCTGTACCCATCAATGTCATTAAGAAACACCTTAATAACCTAAAAATGAAAAACCAATCTGGACCTGATCAAATCCCAGCAATGCTGTTGAAGCTTAGTGCGTCAGCAATTGCTAAACCTGTCACAACCCTAATTAACGAATCCTTGGTGTCTGGATACATACCCAAACTCTGGAAGACTGCAAGAGTAGTGCCTATCCATAAAAGTGGGGAGATAACCTTGGTTTCTAACTATCGCCCAATATCATTGCTACCAGTATTGTCAAAAATCTTAGAAAAATGCGTCCATACGCAATATGTGAATATTACCAACAATCTAACTATCTGCCCCCTGATCAATCAGGTTTTCGTACAAATCACTCCACTACAACTGCCCTCCTAAAAGTTTGCAACGACATCCAAACTGGAATGGAACAAGGAGACCTAACTGGAGCTATTTTCCTTGATTTTGCAAAGGCCTTTGACACAGTAGACCACGACATACTACTGCTCAAACTAAAAAACTCAGGTATTGGTGATCGTCCGCTAACCTAGTTTCGATCATATGTATCGGATCGATCACAATATTTCTCCATTTCTGACAGCGACTCCCTCCCTCTCCCAGTCATGTGTGGTGTTCCCCAAGGTTCCATTCTCGGCCCCCTGCTATTCACATTATTTATAAATGATCTGCCTAATGTTTGAAAATCCTCAACTGTACACATGTATGCAGATGACACGGTAATCTATGCAAACAATTCCAATCTACTGCAGCTTGAAGCAGTGCTCCAAGACCAGTTCACAGAGGTAGAAAAGTGGATCTCAAAAAACAAACTCTTCCTAAACACTGACAAAACTGTCACAATGATCTTTGGAACAGGACCTAAACTACACAAACTACAAAATTCCCATCTATGCATCAAAACAAAATCAAATTGCACACTGACCGCAGTCCATACTTTTAAATACTTTGGTATGTTGTTAGACCCCAATCTATCTTTTGGCCTCCATATAGAAAAACTGGCATCTAAACTTTATCCAAAAATAGGTGCCCTGTACAGAAACAAATCCTGCCTCAGCCCTACTGTAAAGGAAAAGATTGTACAGCAAATGCTGATGCCAATCGTGGATTATGGGGATGTAGTATATGCACCTGCACCGCAAACTCACCTTAATAAACTTAATACATTGTGTAACTCGTTCTGCCGCTTTGTGCTACAATGTAACTACAGGACCCACCATTGTGACATGCTAAAATAACTAAACTGGCTGTTGCTGGAATCCAGACGCACCCTCCATCTTTCCTGCCTTGTGTTTAAAAGCTTTTCTGGGAAGCTCCCACCCTACCTGAGCAGTATGCTCTCACCGGGTATTCCCACCTCCTATAACCTCCGATCCAGTACCAGCACATTATTTAGCGTGCCTCAATACAAAAAGAAAGCAGTTCGATCCTCCTTTTCCTACAGAGCACCACAATTATGGAACGACCTCCCGCACACTTTCAAACCTTCCCCATGCCTAATATCCTTTAAGAGATCCCTCTCTACATATCTCAAAACAGAATGCACCTGTCATTGTTGATTATATATTTCCTACCTGTTCTATGTTAAATTTTTGTGCATATATCATGTATTATTATTGTTTTTTATTTTATTGTACCCATTGTATCAATGCAATGTTTTGTGTACCCAGGACATACTTGAAAACTAGAGAAATCTCAATGTATCTTTCCTGGTAAAATATTTTATAAATAAATAAATAATAATAAATATTCTTAAGTGGAAGAACTTGCACAATTGGTGGCTGACTAAATACTTGTTTGCCCCACTGTATATCTAGAACACTGCAGGCAGGAATCTCTCTGCAACAGACTGTTGTGGGTAATTGCAAACTAGTGTGTCTAGGACACTGCTCATAAGCAAGTAGTTCTAGTACACGGCAGTCCAGAATTCTTCTCAGCAGGCTATAGCAGGTTATGACTAGTATTACAATGAAGCAGGCTGTAGCAATTACCTCTGGAAGGCAGCGACAGGATATCTACAGCAGGCTTAAAGGGACAGTCAAGTTAAAATTAAACTTTCATGATTCAGATAGTGCATACAAATTTAAACAACTTTCCAATTTACGGTTATTATCACATTTGCTTTGTTCACTTGGTATTCTTTGTTAAAAGCTAAACCTAGGTAGGCTCATATGCTAATTTCTAAGCCCTTAAAGGCTGCTTATCATCTTAGTGCATTTTATTAGCATTTAGCTCTCATCCTATTGGCTGATTGGAACAGCCAATAGGATGAGAGCTGCTCAATTCCTATTGGCTGATTGGAACCTTTCAGCCAATAGGAATGCAAGGGACGCCATCTTGGATGACGTCACTTACATTGAAGTTCCAGTTTACGGCGGCGACTGTATTGAACAGGAGCTCCGCGCTGGATATCTTCAGGATGGACCCGCTCCGTGCCAGATAGAGGAAGATAGAAGATGCCGTCTGGATGAAGATTTCTTGCCGTCTGGATGAGGACTTCACCGGCTGGATGAAGATGGAAGAGGCCGCCCGGATGAAGACTTCTTGCCGGCTGGATGAATCCTTCAAGCGGGACTTCAATAACTGTAAGTGGATCGTCGGGGGTTAGTGTTAGGTTTATTTAAGGGTTTTTTGGGTGGGTTTTATTGTTAGAGTAGGGTCTGGGCAGGTAAAAGAGATAAAAGCCCTTTTAAGGACAATGCCCATACAAATGCCCTTTTCAGGGCAATGGGGAGCTTAGGTTTTTTAGATAGGGTTTTTAATTGGGGGGTTGGTTGGTTGGGTGGTGGGTTTTACTGTTGGGGGTAGGGTTAGGGTTTTTTAATATGTAATTTAGTTAATTAATTGCTAGTTTAATGTAATTTTAGTATAATAGTTAGGGTAGGTTAATTTAATAGTATAAAATTAGTTTATTTTGATTCTACAGGTAAGTTTAAATTTATTTTAAGATAGGGATGTTGTAATTTTAATGTAAAGTTAGCGGGTTGTTAGATTTAGGGGTTAATAGCTTAATTTAGTTTATGGTGATGTGGGGGGCTGGCGGTTTAGGGGTTAATAGGTTTAGTTAATGGTAGTGATGTGGGAGGCCAGAGGTTTAGGGGTTAATACGTTTATTTAGTGGCGGCGGGGTCCAGGAGCTGCGGGATAGGGGTTAATAACTTTATTTAGGTTGCGGCGGGGTTCGGGAGCAGCGTAATAGGGGTTATTACATTTTATTTAGGTTGCAGCGGTGTCGGGGAGTGGCAGGATAGGGGTTAATAACTTTATTAAAGTTGCGGGGGGGGTCCAGGAGCGGCAGGATAGGGGTTAAACATTTTAGTATAGTGGCGGCGTGTATAGTGACAGGGTATAAATAACGTTGGTAAAAAGCCAAATAGACGTGAGATCGATGACTGCTAGTTAACAACAGTCTGATGCTCATCGACCCGTACTTAGTGCATGTCTTTTTGCCGGCTTTTTTTTATAAATATGGAGAGTGTATTCAGGTCCGCAGCCGCGATGTTAAGCGATGTTAGGCTAGCGTATTGGTGCCGGCGAATGCAGCATAGTTGAGGCTTTGATAAATATCACCCTTAGTGTTTTGAAGTCACAACCTAATCAAATGGATTGAGTTTGTAGGTATAATCAGATCTCATCACTTTATCACATTGTGTACATAGACTTGCTTCTTTACTTTATATTTGTTCTTAAATCAATCACCAATACTTGGAGAGAACAATAGGAAATTATAATTGTATTACCTTACCTCTTCTAGAACCCACTGGGAGTGTAATTTATTCTACTGGCTTTGTTAACACAGCTTGGCCTTGAGGCCAAAATATATAAAGGGACAGTCAAGTCCAACGAAAACCTTCATGTTTCAAATAGGGCATGTCATTTCAAACAACTTTCAAATGTAATTTTAACACCAATTTTGCTTTGTTCTCTTGGTATTCTTAGTTGAAAGCTAAACCTAGGAAGGCTCATATGATCATGTAAAACTGGGAAATGGGTAATAAAGGGATTATCTATCTTTAAAACAACACAAAATTTGGTGTTGACTGTCCCTTTAAGGATGGGTGGGGATACCACATGCTAAATTAAATATTGCAAATGCAATCATAAGGGTAAACTAAATACTTTAATACACTCCAGCAGATAAAGTGGATCATTGGGGACAAATTAAAGGGAAGAACATTTTTGAGTAAACTGTCCCTTTAAACCTTGCTGCCCACTTAATTATTATAATCAGTATTCCTCCTCTGCAATTGTGTCAAACCAATCACAAACAACACAACCTCTCACCTGCAGCCTTAAAACACCTAAAAATGCACACCCTATCAGTAACATCAGTATTATATATATCCATGTGTCAATTTATATTGGATGTGAAATACATTGATTTACATCTTATAAGTGGATATTACTCTATGTACCCTTTAACAAAAATGTGGATGTGAGTTATAGTACAAGAATATGTCATAAACATGATAATATTATCTGTTTTTATTGCCATTTCCACACAGGTCATATATATTATATGTTTTAACAATATTTGTGTAATAAAACACACCTCACATGGATGTGTATGACAATTACATGGTAAATAACAGAGGACAAGGTTTATGGTGAAATATAATAATATTTATTTATTTTTTGGCTTTTTGGATGAGGGAGCTGAGGTGCCTGTAGTGGATTGCCTTGTTCTTCTGGTTTTAGCATATTCTGGTGTTTCTGCTGGTTTGCTGGCCACAGATGATAGGCTGGAGGCAATGTCCTGCTGGTGTGTAAAGTGCTCAACCAACACACCCAAGAGTTGATTTGTTCTCTCCATCTATTGTCCATCTGCATCTGCCTTTTAGACAGAATTTGCATAATCTGTGACTGGTTTTGAACACTTGCACTTAACAATGCTGCAATGTCCCTCTGCAGCTTCTATGCTACGTTTGTGTAACCTTTCCTGGCCACTGAAGAACCTCTCTTGGCTCTTGATGAACCTTTCTTGGTACCTGAAGAACCTCTCTTGGCCTCTTTGTATGCTCTCAGTGCTTGTCACAAGCCTCCTCTGGAGTGCAATGTATTCCTCACCCAGGGGATAAAACAATTCATCCACAGGCTCTTGAGCAACAGGGCTGCCAGTTGCTTGAGGGGCAGGTTCAGCTGTAGCTTCTGCTGCTTGAGGGGCAGGTTCACCTGCATCTTCTGCTCCTTGAGGGGCAGGTTCACCTGCATCTTCTGCTGCTTGAGGGTCAGGTTCACCTGCATCTTCTGCTGCTTGAAGGTCAGGTTCACCTGCATCTTCTGCTGCTTGAGGGTCAGGTTCAGCTGTATATTCTGCTGCTTGAGGGGCAGCTGTAGTTTCTGCTGTATTTCCATCTGCAGCTAGCGGAGCTCGTATAATGGATGAGGATGGTGAAGCTCGTCCAATGAATGAGGATGGTGGAGCTCGTCCACTGGGTGAGGATGGTGGAGCTCGTCCAATGGATGAGGATGGTGGAGCTTGTCCAATGGATGAGGATATTAGAGCTCTCATGGTTGATTGGTAGTCCCTCTGATGACCACTGTGTGACCACCCTGGCAGGAATCTTGCCAGGGGTCATATGGGATTGGTGGTGGCATCACTCCCGGGTCCTCAACTGAAGCCATCCAACCATGCTCATGCCTTGGAGCATACTGTTAGTTCAGTTTCCTGAAGACTGCTGATGGTGGTGGTGTTTGTTGTGGTGCTGGTGGCATGGCTGTTTGTATCCTCATGACAGGAGGTTCTGTAGAGGAGTCAAAGGATGAGTGGGATTAGTACAGTCAGATATATGTCCATGCGGGCATGCAATGTACATTAATACATGCTAGGGGCTATACTGATTCTCATGTCAAACTCTATAACATGCATGTGCACATTGTGAGTTGTTCTATTAGGGATTTGAATATGAGCAGTATACAGGGATGTGTTTCACACAATAGTTCTGTGTACATGTCAATGATGAAATAATGTGTTCTTTAAGTGACACTATGGTCACACAATTTACTTTAGCCTAATCTAGACACAGAACCTCCTTTATTGAGCTAAAAGTATTGGGATGGCTATAGTGTCTATTTAATGAAAACTCTACATGTGGCTTGTGGCCTGTGTTACTCTAAGACATGTTAGTATTGCACTATTCCACCTCATATCATGAATTGCATTGTGTTATGTAGCAGTAATGTCCAACATAACTGAAGATGTTTTTGTTAGTACACCAAATACCATGCTCCTCATCGTGCACATGAATGTGTGATATTAAAGGATGTTATATCACAACTACATATAATACAGGTGTGTGGGATGTTACTCACCAGCATTATGTGCTGTGGTTGCAGCCCCTGAGTCACGAGCCCCTAGAAGTCCATGGACTGCTGTGAAACTCAGGGACCTGCGTATCCTCTCCTGCCAGGTGTTGTACTCTATGTCCAGGGCTGGCCCACCGCCTGTTCCCTTCTGGTGGATAGCTTCCTGCCTCATCTTTTCTTTGACCCGCCTCTTGCAGTCATTCCACCTCTTTTTCAGGCCCTCTGCAGTCCTCCTCTGAGGGGCCACACTGTTGACGGCATCCTCTACTGCCAACCATGCAGTCTTTCTTTTTTTGGCACTGCCTTTGCCCTTCTCCTGTCCAAAGAGGGCACTGTAATTGTCCATGATGGCCTGGACTAGGGCAACATTTTCTTCAAATGAGAAGTTGAGACATCTCAGCCTCTCATCCTCCATGGCCACTTGGCATCCTCCCTGTGATGTCCCTGGCAGTGTGGGTTCCTCCCTATCCTCTCCCTCCTCCCCCCTTCTGTCCCCATGTGCACCCTCTGTCCCTCTCCTGGATGTGCCTGCTCTCTGAGGCTCTCTGGCATCTCCCCTCCAATTGTCAGGTATCACGTAACCACTATACCTTTAAGACCCAGTGCAGGCTCACTCCTTTCCCTATTTAAGGCTCCTCCTCATGATATCTCATTGCTTAGTATTGCAGTAATCTTTCCTAGATCCTCTGTGAACCTATGCCATCCTGTGAACGCTGTTCACAAACCTCTGAACTCCTGAGAAACTTAACATTGATACTCCTATCTCTGTTGTCTTGTTTTACTTTAAGGCAACTTATCGTTTTTCCTGTGTTCTATATTTAAAGTTGAGAGGACTCTGCTTTATCCCTCTGCCGCACTCCGGTTCCAGCTACCGCTCTCCTTGCCTGTCAGCTCACAGCAGTGTTCTACGGGAACGCGGTGACGTCATCCGCCAGCTTCACTTTACCGCTGATAGCAGCAGCTCCTATTCTCTGCTCACTCCCTCAACTTGTGGCGACTTTTGCTTGGCGCTCCTGCTTGGTAAGCACTGCTCTAGTTTGATCCTCTGAGCTACCGCAGAACATTGTATCTTTGCCTTACTCTCCTAAAAAACAAATCTAAACTTATATGAGTGCCAATATTATTTGTTCTGATCCTCTCACTTCCATAAGTTTTTCTCACTGTGTGGCAGCCATTTTTTGTTTTCTCTTGCAAGAGTCTGAATGTTATAAACATCACACTGCATACAACTCTTATATCAGGATTGTTTTCAACTACCCCTGCTGCTTTAATTTTTCCTTCCACAGTGTCAACCCTGACACATGTGGCAGCCATAGGGGATATGTGGGAAACTGCACCTGTATATTAATATTGTATTGTGTGATTACTGAGTAATACATTGTTGCGCAAGATCACCATGTGTATCCCATACTATTCACTAATACAATACACCCTATTTAATACTGTCATATCCTAGCAGTTGTGGTTCTAAAGCACCTGATGTTACATTCTTATTTAAGCTCTTTAAATTTCAGTTCCCTTGACATACTCTTGACATAATACTAAGCCCACTATCATGGACCCAGCTGGGATGAATACACATATTCAGAACCTCACTTAGAGGGTTGATCTGCTTACAGAGGCCTTGAATACCCTCAAAGTGGAGAATGATACTATGAAAACTTACATCCGGGATGTTGTGGATAAAAGGGTCCCCTTACTGGAGCCCCAGGTTAGTACTCCAGAGAAATTTAATGGTGATCGCTCTCAATATAGGGATTTTAAGAATGCCTGTTTGCTCATGTTTTCTTTGAAACCCCATACCTATCCAAATGATAGAGCTAGAGTATTAACTGTTATTTCCTATTTGAGGGGTGAGCCACGCACCTGGGCTAACTCCTATTTTGAAAGTAACGATGAGATTCTTAATTCATTAGAAAATTTCTTTACTGCCATGGGTACCCTATACGAAGATCCATACAAACAGCTCACCGCAGAAAACGCTATGAGAAACTTAAAACAGAAGAAAAGAATAGTCGAAGACTATATTACAGACTTTAAAAAATGGGCCAAAGACTCACAGTGGAACAACCTGTCTCTGAGAAATCAGTTTAGGTTGGGCCTATCAGATGGCATAAAAGATGAGCTCTCTCGCACTGACTTACCCCAAACCCTAGAAGAATTGATGTCTCTCAGTATTACCATCGACAGGCGCCTTAGAGAGAGACAACAGGAACGCTCCTACCATGATAGCTATCCTAAAAAACAAAACATACCTGCTGTGAGTAAATCTTCTTCCGAACCTATGGATATAGGTTTCATTAAAGGCCCCCTTTCCTCCGAGGAAAAGATCAGGCGTAGGGCCAACAACTTATGTTTGTATTGTGCCTGCGACAGTCACACTGTTAGAGATTGCCCATCCTTGCAGAAACAGAACAAGGGTAAGACTATCATTCAACCTTTTTGTTGTACCACTCAGCTCTTACCTGATCCATACTTACACTTGTCTCTTCTCTTGCAGTGGGACTCCCATCGGGTCAACGCTACCGCGATCATTGATTCGGGAGCAACAGCTTCCTATATTGATAGTGTATTTACTCAAAAAAATAAAATACCTGTAGTCAAAAAGAAGTCTCCTGTCTTATTAAGAGGTATTGACGGTACTCCTATCCCCACTGGTCCTGTCGAATATCAGACTATCCCTTTACTTATCACCTCCACCGACCATCATAGGGAATATTTTACTTTTGATATCATTCCCTCTCCTATTGCACCTATTGTTTTAGGTATAAATTGGCTTTGTACTCATAACCCCCAAATAGATTGGAACTCACTTACACTTGATTTCAATTCAAAGTTTTGTCTGTCTACTTGTTTCCCTGCGACTGTTCTTCATACATCTGCACTTCCTGAGGATCCTCAGATCCCTGCTGTTTACCAGGACTTTGCAGATGTTTTCAGTAAGGCAGAGTCTGAAAACTTACCACCCCATAGAAAATATGATTGCCCTATAGAGATCATTCCAGGGTCTGAAATCCCTACAGGGCATATCTATCCTCTATCCAATCCAGAACTCTTACATTTAAAGACTTACCTAGACGAAAACCTTAAAAAGGGTTTTATTCGCCCCTCTACCTCTCCAGCTAGTGCAGGAATTTTCTTCGTGAAAAATAAGGATGGTACTCTTAGACCCATTATCGATTATCGTCAACTTAACAAGGTTACTATAAAAAACCGTTACCCCTTACCCCTTATTCCTGAGTTAATAGAGAGGTTAGAGGGCGCAAAATTCTTTACCAAACTGGATTTGAGGGGTGCCTATAACCTCATCCGTATAAGAGCTGGCGATGAGTGGCTGACGGCATTTCGAACCCGTTACGGTTTGTTCGAATATGTCGTCATGCCTTTTGGGCTCTGTAACGCGCCCGCAACTTTTCAGCACCTCATCAATGATATCTTTAGAGATATTTTGGATATTTTCATTGTTATATATCTTGACGATATTTTAATTTACTCCAAAACATTTGAAGAACATATCTCTCATGTTAGACAAGTACTTTCTAGACTAAGAGGTAACCACTTATATGCCAAGGCAGAAAAATGCCTTTTCAATACACAGTCTATATCCTTTCTCGGTTATGAGATTTCTCCCAAAGGTATCTGTATGGAAAACAAAAAGGTTGATGCAGTCTTAAACTGGCCCATACCAAAAAGCGTACGTCAGGTTCAATCTTTTATGGGTTTTGCGAATTTTTATCGCAAGTTTATCAAAAACTTCTCTAAGATATCTCTACCTCTCACTTCGCTGACAAAAGCAAATACACCGTTTAAGTGGACCCCACAAGCACAACAAGCTTTTGATTTACTTAAACAGATGTTCACTTCAGCTCCCATACTCCGTTTTCCTGATCCTAATTTACAGTTTGTACTGGAGGTAGACGCTTCCAACCATGCTATTGGAGCTGTTCTCTCACAGAGAGAAAGTTTGAAAAAACCCCTTCATCCTGTCGCCTTTTATTCTAGAACTCTAAACTCTGCAGAACAAAATTACCCTATTGGTGATAAAGAACTTTTAGCTATAAAACTGTCTTTAGAACATTGGCGACACCTTCTTGAAGGCACTCCAGTGCCAACACTCATTTATACGGATCACAGAAACCTCCAGTATTTGAAATCCACTAGAACACTCTCGGCCAGACAGGTTCGCTGGAATCTTTTTTCTCCAACATAGGTGTGTCCGGTCCACGGCGTCATCCTTACTTGTGGGATATTCTCTTCCCCAACAGGAAATGGCAAAGAGCCCAGCAAAGCTGGTCACATGATCCCTCCTAGGCTCCGCCTTCCCCGTCATTCTCTTTGCCGTTGTACAGGCAACATCTCCACGGAGATGGCTTAGAGTTTTTTAGTGTTTATCTGTAGTTTTTATTATTCAATCAAGAGTTTGTTATTTTAAAATAGTGCTGGTATGTACTATTTACTCTGAAACAGAAAAGAGATGAAGATTTCTGTTTGTAAGAGGAAAATGATTTTAGCAACCGTTACTAAAATCGATGGCTGTTCCACACAGGACTGTTGAGAGGAATTAACTTCAGTTGGGGGAACAGTGAGCAGACTTTTGCTGCTTGAGGTATGACACATTCTAACAAGACGATGTAATGCTGGAAGCTGTCATTTTCCCTATGGGATCCGGTAAGCCATTTTTATTACATAAAGAGAAAAAAGGGCTTCACAAGGGCTTTTTAAGACTGTAGACATTTTCTGGGCTAAATCGATTTATATATAAACATATTTTATACTCCATAGCCTTGAGGAATTATTTTAATCTTGGGAATTTTGTAAAATAACCGGCAGGCACTGTATTGGACACCTTATTCTCTAGGGGCTTTCCCTAATCATAGGCAGAGTCTCATTTTCGCGCCTGTATTGCGCACTTGTTTTTGAGAAGCATGACATGCAGATGCATGTGTGAGGAGCTCTGATACATAGAAAAGACTTTCTGAAGGCGTCATTTGGTATCGTATTCCCCTTTGGGCTTGGTTGGGTCTCAGCAAAGCAGATACCAGGGACTGTAAAGGGGTTAAATATAAAAACGGCTCCGGTTCCGTTATTTTAAGGGTTAAAGTTTCCAAATTTGGTGTGCAATACTTTTAAGGCTTTAAGACACTGTGGTGAAATTTTGGTGAATTTTGAACAATTCCTTCATACTTTTTCGCAATTGCAGTAATAAAGTGTGTTCAGTTTAAAATTTAAAGTGACAGTAACGGTTTTATTTTAAAACGTTTTTTGTACTTTGTTATCAAGTTTATGCCTGTTTAACATGTCTGAACTGCCAGATAGACTGTGTTCTGAATGTGGGGAAGCCAAGGTCCCTTCTCATTTAAATAGATGTGATTTATGTGACACAAAATTTAGAGAAAATGATGCCCAAGATGATTCCTCAAGTGAGGGGAGTAAGCATGGTACTGCATCATCCCCTCCTTCGTCTACACCAGTCTTGCCCACACAAGAGGCCCCTAGTACATCTAGCGCGCCAATACTCCTTACTATGCAACAATTAACGGCTGTAATGGATAATTCTATCAAAAACATTTTAGCCAAAATGCCCACTTATCAGCGAAAGCGCGACTGCTCTGTTTTAGAAAATACTGAAGAGCATGAGGACGCTGATGATATTGTTTCTGAAGGGCCCCTACACCAGTCTGAGGGGGCCAGGGAGGTTTTGTCTGAGGGAGAAATTTCAGATTCAGGGAAAATTTCTCAACAAGCTGAACCTGATGTGATTACATTTAAATTTAAGTTGGAACATCTCCGCGCTCTGCTTAAGGAGGTGTTATCCACTCTGGATGATTGTGAGAATTTGGTCATCCCAGAGAAACTATGTAAAATGGACAAGTTCCTAGAGGTCCCGGGGCCCCCCGAAGCTTTTCCTATACCCAAGCGGGTGGCGGACATTGTAAATAAAGAATGGGAAAGGCCCGGTATACCTTTCGTCCCTCCTCCCATATTTAAAAAATTGTTTCCTATGGTCGACCCCAGAAAGGACTTATGGCAGACAGTCCCCAAGGTCGAGGGGGCGGTTTCTACTCTAAACAAACGCACCACTATACCCATAGAAGATAGTTGTGCTTTCAAAGATCCTATGGATAAAAAATTAGAAGGTTTGCTTAAAAAGATGTTTGTTCAGCAAGGTTACCTTCTACAACCAATTTCATGCATTGTCCCTGTCACTACAGCCGCGTGTTTCTGGTTCGATGAGCTAGAAAAGGCGATCACTAGTAATTCTCCTTCTTATGAGGAGATTATGGACAGAATCCGTGCTCTCAAATTGGCTAATTCTTTCACCCTAGACGCCACTTTGCAATTGGCTAGGTTAGCGGCGAAAAATTCTGGGTTTGCTATTGTGGCGCGCAGAGCGCTTTGGTTAAAATCTTGGTCAGCGGATGCGTCTTCCAAGAACAAATTGCTTAACATTCCTTTCAAGGGGAAAACGCTGTTTGGCCCTGACTTGAAAGAGATTATCTATGATATCACTGGGGGCAAGGGCCACGCCCTTCCTCAGGATAGGTCTTTCAAGGCCAAAAATAAACCTAATTTTCGTCCCTTTCGTAGAAACGGACCAGCCCCAAGTGCTACGTCCTCTAAGCAAGAGGGTAATACTTCTCAAGCCAAGCCAGCCTGGAGACCAATGCAAGGCTGGAACAAGGAAAGCAGGCCAAGAAACCTGCCACTGCTACCAAGACAGCATGAGATGTTGGCCCCCGATCCGGGACCGGATCTGGTGGGGGGCAGACTCTCTCTCTTCGCTCAGGCTTGGGCAAGAGATGTTCTGGATCCTTGGGCGCTAGAAATAGTCTCCCAAGGTTATCTTCTGGAATTCAAAGGGCTTCCCCCAAGGGGGAGGTTCCACAGGTCTCAATTGTCTTCAGGCCACATAAAAAAAACAGGCATTCTTACATTGTGTAGAAGACCTGTTAAAAATGGGAGTGATTCATCCTGTTCCATTAGGAGAACAAGGGATGGGGTTCTACTCCAATCTGTTCGTAGTTCCCAAAAAAGAGGGAACGTTCAGACCAATCTTAGATCTCAAGATCCTAAACAAGTTTCTCAAGGTTCCATCGTTCAAAATGGAAACCATTCGAACAATTCTTCCTTCCATCCAGGAAGGTCAATTCATGACCACGGTGGATTTAAAGGATGCGTATCTACATATTCCTATCCACAGGGAACATCATCGGTTCCTAAGGTTCGCATTCCTGGACAAGCATTACCAGTTCGTGGCACTTCCGTTCGGATTAGCCACTGCTCCAAGGATTTTCACAAAGGTACTAGGGTCCCTTCTAGCGGTGCTAAGACCAAGGGGCATTGCAGTAGTACCTTACTTGGACGACATTCTGATTCAAGCGTCGTCCCTTCCTCTAGCAAAGGCTCACACGGACATTGTCCTGAACTTTCTCAGATCTCACGGATGGAAAGTGAACGTAGAAAAGAGTTCTCTATCTCCGTCAACGAGGGTTCCCTTCTTGGGAACAATAATAGACTCCTTAGAAATGAGGATTTTTCTGACAGAGGCCAGAAAAACAAAACTTCTAAACTCTTGTCAAATACTTCATTCCGTTCCTCTTCCTTCCATAGCGCAGTGCATGGAAGTAATAGGTTTGATGGTAGCGGCAATGGACATAGTTCCTTTTGCGCGCATTCATCTAAGACCATTACAACTGTGCATGCTCAGTCAGTGGAATGGGGACTATACAGACTTGTCTCCGACGATACAAGTAAATCAGAGGACCAGAGATTCACTCCGTTGGTGGCTGTCCCTGGACAATCTGTCACAGGGGATGAGCTTCCGCAGACCAGAGTGGGTCATTGTCACGACCGACGCCAGTCTGATGGGCTGGGGCGCGGTCTGGGGACCCCTGAAAGCTCAGGGTCTTTGGTCTCGGGAAGAATCTCTTCTACCGATAAATATTCTGGAACTGAGAGCGATACTCAATGCTCTCAAGGCTTGGCCTCAGCTAGCAAAGGCCAAGTTCATACGGTTTCAATCAGACAACATGACGACTGTTGCGTACATCAACCATCAGGGGGGAACAAGGAGTTCCCTGGCGATGGAAGAAGTGACCAAAATCATTCAATGGGCGGAGACTCACTCCTGCCACTTGTCTGCAATCCACATCCCAGGAGTGGAAAATTGGGAAGCGGAATTTCTGAGTCGTCAGACATTACATCCGGGGGAGTGGGAACTCCATCCGGAAATCTTTGCCCACATTACTCAACTGTGGGGCATTCCAGACATGGATCTGATGGCCTCTCGTCAGAACTTCAAGGTTCCTTGCTACGGGTCCAGATCCAGGGATCCCAAGGCGACTCTAGTAGATGCACTAGTAGCACCTTGGACCTTCAAACTAGCTTATGTATTCCCGCCGTTTCCTCTCATCCCCAGGCTGGTAGCCAGGATCAATCAGGAGAGGGCATCGGTGATCTTGATAGCTCCTGCGTGGCCACGCAGGACTTGGTATGCAGACCTGGTGAATATGTCATCGGCTCCACCATGGAAGCTACCTTTGAGACGAGACCTTCTTGTTCAGGGTCCGTTCGAACATCCGAATCTGGTTTCACTCCAACTGACTGCTTGGAGATTGAACGCTTGATCTTATCAAAGCGAGGGTTCTCAGATTCTGTTATTGATACTCTTGTTCAGGCCAGAAAGCCTGTAACTAGAAAAATTTACCACAAAATATGGAAAAAATATATCTGTTGGTGTGAATCTAAAGGATTCCCTTGGGACAAGGTAAAAATTCCTAAGATTCTATCCTTTCTTCAAGAAGGATTGGAGAAAGGATTATCTGCAAGTTCCTTGAAGGGACAGATTTCTGCCTTGTCTGTGTTACTTCACAAAAAGCTGGCAGCTGTGCCAGATGTTCAAGCCTTTGTTCAGGCTCTGGTTAGAATCAAGCCTGTTTACAAACCTTTGACTCCTCCTTGGAGTCTCAATTTAGTTCTTTCAGTTCTTCAGGGGGTTCCGTTTGAACCCTTACATTCCGTTGATATTAAGTTATTATCTTGGAAAGTTTTGTTTTTGGTTGCAATTTCTTCTGCTAGAAGAGTTTCAGAATTATCTGCTCTGCAGTGTTCTCCTCCTTATCTGGTGTTCCATGCAGATAAGGTGGTTTTACGTACTAAACCTGGTTTTCTTCCGAAAGTTGTTTCTAACAAAAACATTAACCAGGAGATAGTCGTGCCTTCTTTGTGTCCGAATCCAGTTTCAAAGAAGGAACGTTTGTTGCACAATTTGGATGTTGTTCGCGCTCTAAAATTCTATTTAGATGCTACAAAGGATTTTAGACAAACATCTTCCTTGTTTGTTGTTTATTCTGGTAAAAGGAGAGGTCAAAAAGCAACTTCTACCTCTCTCTCTTTTTGGATTAAAAGCATCATCAGATTGGCTTATGAGACTGCCGGACGGCAGCCTCCTGAAAGAATCACAGCTCATTCCACTAGGGCTGTGGCTTCCACATGGGCCTTCAAGAACGAGGCTTCTGTTGATCAGATATGTAAGGCAGCGACTTGGTCTTCACTGCACACTTTTACCAAATTTTACAAGTTTGATACTTTTGCTTCTTCTGAGGCTATTTTTGGGAGAAAGGTTTTGCAAGCCGTGGTGCCTTCCATTTAGGTGACCTGATTTGCTCCCTCCCTTCATCCGTGTCCTAAAGCTTTGGTATTGGTTCCCACAAGTAAGGATGACGCCGTGGACCGGACACACCTATGTTGGAGAAAACAGAATTTATGTTTACCTGATAAATTACTTTCTCCAACGGTGTGTCCGGTCCACGGCCCGCCCTGGTTTTTTAATCAGGTCTGATAATTTATTTTCTTTAACTACAGTCACCACGGTATCATATGATTTCTCCTATGCAAATATTCCTCCTTTACGTCGGTCGAATGACTGGGGAAGGCGGAGCCTAGGAGGGATCATGTGACCAGCTTTGCTGGGCTCTTTGCCATTTCCTGTTGGGGAAGAGAATATCCCACAAGTAAGGATGACGCCGTGGACCGGACACACCGTTGGAGAAAGTAATTTATCAGGTAAACATAAATTCTGTTTTTTTCACGCTTCAACTTTCTGATAACCTACCGACCAGCAACAAAAAACCAAACGGCCGATGCCCTTTCGAGAATTGGAGGCCATCCCAGTTCTCCACCAACCCTTCGCTCAGTGATTCCAGAAAACAATTTCATCTCTTTTACAACGGATATGACACCCTTACTTAAAAAGGAACAAACTTTGGATTCCACAAAACCATCACAACTCTTACAAAAGAACTCTCAAGGTCTCTATACTCATGACACAAAATTGTATGTCCCTCCTACTCTTAGACCTTCATTTCTCCGATCTATTCATGACAGCTTTTTAGCTGGTCATCCAGGTTTGCGCAAAACGCAGGAATTGGCAAATAGGACCCACTGGTGGCCAACCATCTCTGCCGATGTCAGAAATTATGTAAGCTCTTGTGCCTGTTCTGTTTCCAAGAGGGATAAACATTCCCCTTATGGTCTCCTTTTACCTTTACCAACTCCAAAGAAACCTTGGGCTGAAATTGCCCTAGATTTCATCGTGGATTTACCTCTATCATCAAAAAACAATACTATATTAGTGGTTGTCGATCTATTCACGAAGATGTCTCATTTTATTGCTTTCCCCAAACTTTCTACTGCTCTAGAGACAGTTCACTTGCTCATTGAACATGTTATTAAACTACATGGCTTACCCATATCTATACTCAGTGACAGAGGAACTCAATTCTCTAGTAAACTTTGGCACCAATTCTGCAAGACCTTCTCAGTTGAAAGGAAACTGACAACTGCCTATCACCCCCAATGCAATGGACAGACCGAGAGATGTAATCAATGGTTAGAACAATTCCTAAGATTATATTGTTCCAACAACCAAAATTCTTGGTCTGATTAACTCCCCTATGCAGAGTTTTGTTACAACAATACTATCCATTCCACCACTGGTATCACACCATTTTTTGCAAATTACGGCTTTCACCCAAACTTCCATTTATTTCAAAACTCTACCACATCATCCCCCACTATATATGAGTTGTCTGACAACATATCAGCTAACTTCAAAACTATTGAATCTGCTATAAACAGTGCAAAAGAAGTATACAAACGGTATTATGACCGCCGTAGACGTCCTCCTCCTCAGTATAAGGAAGGTGACCTGGTTTGGCTCTCCACCAAACATTTACGTCTCAATACTCCTTCAAAAAAGATGTCTCCTCTATACATCGGTCCATACCCAGTATTATGTACCATAAATGCTAATGCCATACGTCTCAAATTACCAACTACCCTCAAAATTCATCCAACTTTCCACGTCTCGCTTATCAAGCCCTACAGAGAAGTTAGAGACCCCATTACTTCGGTAGTGCAACCACCAGTTACTATAGACCCTACTGTGGAGTATGAGGTACACACTATGGGGGCTAGTTATCAAGCCGTCTACTTTTCTGGCTTCGCCGGCCCAATACGTCCGCCTAAGCTCGCCTACCTTCGCCGCCGCGGACCTGAAAAAAATACGCCTAAGTTATCAAATAAAGCTGTCAAAAAGCCGCGGGGCGATGAGCAGCGGACTGTGACAGTTATCACTCATCCGATCTCGCTGCCCTTCGGCTTTTTCCCAGCTTTATTGCTAGCCTGTCACTAAGCACTCACACTAAACTGCACTGTTCTATCCCTATACCGGCGCCCCCGGAGCCCCCCGCAACTAAATAAAGTTACTACCCCCTAAACCGCTGCTCCTAGACACCGCCGCAACTCTTATAAATGTATTAACCCCTAAACCGCCGCTCCTAGACCCCGCCGCAACTCTTATAAATGTATTAACCCCTAAACCGCCGCTCCTAGACCCCGCCGCAACTCTTATAAATGTATTAACCCCTAAACCGCCGCTCCTAGACCCTGCCGCAACTCTTATAAAAGTATTAACCCCTAAACCGCCGCTCCCGGACACCGCTGCCACCTACATTATACCTAGTAACCCCTATCCTGCCCCCCTATACCGTCGACCTCTATTATAAAATTATTAACCCCTATCCTGCTGATCCCGCACCTCTCCGCAACTAAATAAATAGTTTAACCCCTAAACCGCCGCTCCATGAACCCGCCGCAACCTATAATAAATTTATTAACCCCTATCCTGCCCCCCACTACACCGCCGCCACTGTAATAAAATGATTAACCCCTAAACCTAAGTCTAACCCTAACCATAACGCCCCCCTAACTTAAATATTAATTAAATAAATCTAAATAAATTAACTCTTATTAACTAAATGAATCCTATTTAAAACTAAATACTTACCTTTAAAATAAACCCTAATATAGCTACAATATAAATAATAATTATATTCTAGCTATCTTAGGATTTATTTTTATTTTACAGGTACCTTTCAATTTATTTTAACCATGTACAATAACTATTAAATAGTTATTAACTATTTAATAGCTTACCTAGCTAAAATAAAGAGAAATGTACCTGTGAAATAAATCCTAACCTAAGTTACAATTACACCTAACACTACACTATACTTTAATAAATTATTCCTATTTAAAACTAAATACTTACCTGTAAAATAAACCCTAAGATAGCTACAATGTAATTAATAATTATATTATAGCTATTTTAGGATTTATATTTATTTTACAGGTAACTTTGTATTTATTTTAGCTAGTTAGAATAGTTATTAAATATTTATTAACTATTTAATAACTACCTAGCTAAAAGAAATACAAAATTACCTGTAAAATAAATCCTAACTTAAGTTACAATTAAACCTAATACTACACTATCATTAAATTAATTAAATAAACTACCTACAAATAACTACAATTAAATACAATTACATAAACTAACTAAAGTACAAAAAATAAAAAAGCTAAGTTACAAAAAATAAAAAATTAAGTTACAAACATGTTAAAAATATTACAACAATTTTAAGCTACTTACACCTAATCTAAGCCCCCTAATAAAATAACAAACCCCCCCAAAATAAAAAAAATCCCTACCCTATTCTAAATTACATAAATTTCAAAGCTCATTTACCTTACCAGCCCTTAAAAGGGCCATTTGTGGGGGCATGCCCCAAAAAGTTCAGCTCTTTTGCCTGTAAAATAAAAATACAACCCCCCCCAA
Source organism: Bombina bombina (assembly GCF_027579735.1). Taxonomy (NCBI): domain Eukaryota; kingdom Metazoa; phylum Chordata; class Amphibia; order Anura; family Bombinatoridae; genus Bombina; species Bombina bombina. Next base: position 428,250,647 of record NC_069499.1, on the reverse strand, counting down.
CATTAAAACCCACCACCCACATACCCCTAATCTAACCCAAACCCCCCTTACAAAAACCTAACACTAATCCCCTGAAGATCATCCTACCTTGAGTCGTCTTCACTCAGCCGAGCCACCGATGGAACTGAAGAGGACCTCCGGAGCAGAAGAAGTTAATCCTCCAAGCGGCGCTGAAGAAATCTTCCATCTGATGAAGTCATCATCCAGGCGGCGCTGAAGAGGTCTTCTATCCGGGCGAAGTCATCTTCCAAGCCGGGTCTTGAATCTTCCTTCCGCCGACGCGGAACCACCTTCTTCACCGACGGACTACGACGAATGACGGCTCCTTTAAGGGACGTCATCCAAGATGGCGTCCCCTCAATTCCGATTGGCTGATAGGATTCTATCAGCCAATCGGAATTAAGGTAGGAAAATCTGATTGGCTGATGGAATCAGCCAATCAGATTCAAGTTCAATCCGATTGGCTGATCGGAACAGCCAATAGAATGCGAGCTCAATCTGATTGGCTGATTCCATCAGCCAATCAGATTTTCCTACCTTAATTCCGATTGGCTGATAGAATCCTATCAGCCAATCGGAATTGAGGGGACGCCATCTTGGATGACGTCCCTTAAAGGAGCCGTCATTCGTCGTAGTCCGTCGGTGAAGAAGGTGGTTCCGCGTCGGCGGAAGGAAGATTCAAGACCCGGCTTGGAAGATGACTTCGCCCGGATAGAAGACCTCTTCAGCGCCTCTTTGAAGATGACATCGGCCGGATCGAAGACTTTTCTTCAGCGCCGCCTGGATGATGACTTCATCGGATGGAAGATTTCTTCAGCGCCGCTTGGAGGATTAACTTCTTCCGCTCCGGATGTCCTCTTCAGTTCCATCGGTGGCTCGGCTGAGTGAAGACGACTCAAGGTAGGATGATCTTCAGGGGATTAGTGTTAGGTTTTTGTAAGGGGGGTTTGGGTTAGATTAGGGGTATGTGGGTGGTGGGTTTTAATGTTGGGGGGGGGTTGTATTTTTCTTTTACAGGCAAAAGAGCTGAACTTTTTGGGGCATGCCCCCACAAATGGCCCTTTTAAGGGCTGGTAAGGTAAAAGAGCTTTGAAATTTATGTAATTTAGAATAGGGTAGGGATTTTTTTTATTTGGGGGGGGTTTGTTATTTTATTAGGGGGCTTAGATTAGGTGTAAGTAGCTTAAAATTGTTGTAATATTTTTAACATGTTTGTAACTTAATTTTTTATTTTTTGTAACTTAGCTTTTTTTATGTTTTGTACTTTAGTTAGTTTATGTAATTGTATTTCATTGTAGTTCTTTGTAGGTAGTTTATTTAGTTAATTTAATGATAGTGTAGTATTAGGTTTAATTGTAACTTAAGTTAGGATTTATTTTACAGGTAATTTTGTATTTCTTTTAGCTAGGTAGTTATTAAATAGTTAATAACTATTTAATAACTATTCTAACTAGCTAAAATAAATACAAAGTTACCTGTAAAATAAATATAAATCCTAAGATAGCTATAATATAATTATTAATTACATTGTAGCTATCTTAGGGTTTATTTTACAGGTAAGTATTTATTTTTAAATAGGAATAATTTATTAAAGTATAGTGTAGTGTTAGGTGTAATTGTAACTTAGGTTAGGATTTATTTCACAGGTACATTTCTCTTTATTTTAGCTAGGTAAGCTATTAAATAGTTAATAACTATTTAATAGTTATTGTACCTGGTTAAAATAAATTGAAAGGTACCTGTAAAATAAAAATAAATCCTAAAATAGCTAGAATATAATTATTATTTATATTGTAGCTATATTAGGGTTTATTTTAAAGGTAAGTATTTAGTTTTAAATAGGATTCATTTAGTTAATAAGAGTTAATTTATTTAGATTTATTTAATTAATATTTAAGTTAGGGGGCGTTAGGGTTAGGGTTAGGTTTAGGGGTTAATCATTTTATTACAGCGGCGGCGGCGTAGTGGGGGGCAGGATAGGGGTTAATAAATTTATTATAGGTGGCGACGGTGTAGGGGGGGCAGATTAGGGGTTAATAAATGTATTATAGGTGGCGACGGTGTAGGGGGGGCAGGATAGGGGTTAATACATTTAATATAGGTTGCGGCGGGTTCAGGGAGCGGCAGTTTAGGGGTTAATACATTTATTATAGTTGCGGTGGGCTCCGGGAGCGGCGGTTTAGGGTTTAATATGTATAGAGTAGCTTGCGGTGGGCTCCGGGAGCGGCGGTTTAGGGGGTAATAACTTTATTTATTTGCGGCGGTGTAGGGGGGGTCAGATTAGTGGTGTTTAGACTCGGGGTACATGTTAGGGTGTTAGGTGTAGACAGCTCCCATAGAAATCAATGGGATGTCTGTCAGCAGCGAACTTGTACTTTCGCTATGGTCAGACTCCCATTGATTCCTATGGGATCCGCCGCCTCCAGGCTGGCGCTTTGAAAACCAGGTACGCTGGGCCGTAAAAGTGCCGAGCGTACCTGCTAGTTTTTTGATAGCTAGCAAAAGTAGTGAGAATGTGCCGCACTTGTGTGCGGAACATCTGGAGTCACGTAAGAATCGATCTGTGTCGGACTGAGTCCGGCGGATCGAAGCTTACGTCACAAAATTCTACTTTTGCCGGTCTCGAGCCTTTGATAACTAAGGCGTATCAGCCTCGCCACAAATACGCTGCGGAATACGCAGCGTATTTGAGGTTGACGGCTTGATAACTACCCCCCTTTATTGGATTCACGAATTAGACGTGGTCACTTAGAATACCTCATTCATTGGAAAGGATACTCGCACGATGAGGATTCCTGGGAACCAGCTTGCAACATTTCGGCTCCACGTTTAATTACACTTTTCCATCAGCGACATCCAGATCGCCCGAAGCTTTGAGCCCCGGAGTGGCTCCTTGAAGGGGGGATTCTGTCAGGTATCACGTAACCACTATACCTTTAAGACCCAGTGCAGGCTCACTCCTTTCCCTATTTAAGGCTCCTCCTCATGATATCTCATTGCTTAGTATTGCAGTAATCTTTCCTAGATCCTCTGTGAACCTATGCCATCCTGTGAACGCTGTTCACAAACCTCTGAACTCCTGAGAAACTTAACATTGATACTCCTATCTCTGTTGTCTTGTTTTACTTTAAGGCAACTTATCGTTTTTCCTGTGTTCTATATTTAAAGTTGAGAGGACTCTGCTTTATCCCTCTGCCGCACTCCGGTTCCAGCTACCGCTCTCCTTGCCTGTCAGCTCACAGCAGTGTTCTACGGGAACGCGGTGACGTCATCCGCCAGCTTCACTTTACCGCTGATAGCAGCAGCTCCTATTCTCTGCTCACTCCCTCAACTTGTGGCGACTTTTGCTTGGCGCTCCTGCTTGGTAAGCACTGCTCTAGTTTGATCCTCTGAGCTACCGCAGAACATTGTATCTTTGCCTTACTCTCCTAAAAAACAAATCTAAACTTATATGAGTGCCAATATTATTTGTTCTGATCCTCTCACTTCCATAAGTTTTTCTCACTGTGTGGCAGCCATTTTTTGTTTTCTCTTGCAAGAGTCTGAATGTTATAAACATCACACTGCATACAACTCTTATATCAGGATTGTTTTCAACTACCCCTGCTGCTTTAATTTTTCCTTCCACAGTGTCAACCCTGACACATGTGGCAGCCATAGGGGATATGTGGGAAACTGCACCTGTATATTAATATTGTATTGTGTGATTACTGAGTAATACATTGTTGCGCAAGATCACCATGTGTATCCCATACTATTCACTAATACAATACACCCTATTTAATACTGTCATATCCTAGCAGTTGTGGTTCTAAAGCACCTGATGTTACATTCTTATTTAAGCTCTTTAAATTTCAGTTCCCTTGACATACTCTTGACACCAATCATCCCTTCTGGCTCTCCCTCTCCCCACTCCACTTACTCCCTGATGGGGCCCACTGCTCGTCCTGTCCTCTCCAATACTCCTCTCCCTGCAACCCTCCCCTCTCCCCTCCTCCCCTCATCCCTACCTCTCCCTGCCATCCTCACACTAATCACTCTACACACACTCCCACTCACTCCCAGTTCAGTCACACACAATCACAATCAAATACTCAGCCTATCACACTGTAAAAATAAAATAAAATATGTGAGGTGTTAGAATAAAAAGTGTGCTGTATTTGTATATGTATGTATGCAATGTGTGCAATATGTCAGAATATGTATAAGTGTACAAACTTACTCAATCCACCAATGCGACCTAACTAACTATTCTGTTTGCGCCTCTCTCTCTACTCTCACTAATCCTCCACTCCTGGGCCGTGTGTTGTAGCTCAACGAACAATTCAAACACACTGAAGAAAATTGTGGATGTGCATGGGTTTATATGTGAATTTGAATAGCGTTATTATGTGTCACATTTTTATTTAAATTCTGGTTTCGTTTTTACGCGTGTTAACCTCATTTGCATAAAACTACTCTTTCTTTCTTTCTTTCTGGGGACATAATACTGGCGTAAGTTACTTGCGACAACAGAAATGTGTATTTGTGCACATTTCTGAAGATCGCCAGTTTTTCCTACTTACGCCAGTCTAGCATCTAACGGCGCCGTATATGTAATACCCCGATGTGAGAGGTGAAATTACGGGTGGGCGGGTTTAAACACTTGCGTCGAAGCCTGCGCCGTATATGTAATCTCGCCCTACAATGGCAGAGCACTGAGTTAAAGGGACACTGAACCCAAATTTTTTCTTTTGTGATTCAGATAGAGCATGACATTTTAAGTAACTTTCTAATTTACGCCTATTATCAAATTTTCTTCATTCTCTTGGTATCTTTATTTGAAATGCAAGAATGTAAGTTTAGATGCCGGCCCATTTTTGGTGAACAACCTGGGTTGTTCTTGCTGATTGGTGGATAAATTCATCCACCAATAAAAAAGTGCTGTCCAGAGTTCTAAACTAATAAAAAAGCTTAGATGCTTTCTTTTTCAAATACAGATAGCAAGAGAACAAAGAAAAATTGATAATAGGAGTAAATTAGAAAGTTGCTTAAAATTGTATGCTTTATCTGAATCACAAAAAAAATTTTTTGGGTTCAGTGTCCCTTTAAGGCAAGGCAGCCTTTTAAAAGGGTCTAATTGCTAATGAACTACACCTGAGGGATCAGGTTTGTGCAGGACAGCAAGTAAATCAGGAGGCTAATCATTAAAGGGACACTGTACTATAAAATTTGTTTCCTCTTGGTGTGTTCCAAATGACTTATACCTACAGCAGAGTTTTAAATATATGTTAAATTACTGGTTCGTGTTTATATGTATTTACCTGTTTTTCTCAATAAAATGCCTATAAAAATGGGCTGAATCTGCATGAAAAGCAGACCTAATGATGTCATCAATGTCTAATCACACAGCCTAAATAGAATTAAATGCTAATTATGGAGGGGTTCAATTAGAACAGCCAGTTATTTTACATGCAAAATCTACCATCCATGGGGAGACTGACTAATGATAATGTATCTTTTTCTCAGAAAATACCTAGAGGATAGATATTAACTGTAGATCGGGTCTGATTTAGTTAGGCTTAAAGGAACAATCTACTTTTTTTTTATTGTTTAAAAAGATAGATAACATCTTTACTTTCCATTACACAGTTTTGCATAACCAGCATTATTATTATTATTATTATTATTATTATTATAAACTTTATAACCTCTAAGATGGCCTGTTTCTAAGCCCCTGCAGTGTCTTTTTATAGCTTTTTACAATCTTGCACTACAGATAGACAGTGCTAGTTCATGTGTGCCATAAAGATAACATTGTGCTCACTCCAATAGAGAATGATAATGGTTATAGAAGAACCAGAACTAAGTGGCTAAAATGAAAGATTGTAAAATGTTAAAAATAAAAGCACTGAGATAAGGGACAGCCTGCAGGGACTTAGACGCAGGTAATTATAGAGGTAAAAAGTTTAATAATAGAACAGTGTTGGTTATGCAGAACTTGGGGATGGGTAATAAAGGGACTATCTATCTTTTTAAACAATAACAATTTTTAAGTAGACTGTCCCTTTATTTGAGGTGATGTTAGGGATAACAAAATGATACACTCATCACATATATACACTAATAGTACCTATATAAGTTTTGGCACCTTTTGGCACAGCAACAGAGGCACTAGTGCTGGTCCTGGTGCTTTGGGGGCCCCTGCACTGTCAGTGGTGAGGGTATGAGAAGCTGCAATTAGTTTATGATTAAGTGTTTATGATATCAAGAGGTGCAATAGTTATATTCTTTATATAGGGCACGCTGAATGTTGGAAACACAAGCTAACTAAAAAGTCCAAGTAACCCCTTGTAGGTGATTCAAAATCAGTAAACGGTGGTGAATTATAAAGTATAGTCCAGTCGCATACATTCAGCTGTCTCCATGATGTCCCCAAATGCGCTCTAACAGTATTTCAGAGGACTTACGTCAGCTGTGAGCTGCAACTGGAATTCAAGCAAGTAAACCACAGCTTTGGCAGAGAATAACAACTGGTTATTGAACATCAGGAACCAAAGACTCTGCTCACCATCCTTAAAATATAACTTTTATTGATGAAGTTAAAAAAATCCAGATCTCACAATAAGCAGGACTGATCTGTTTTGGCCGTGTGGCCGTAGTCATAGCCAATAGGATCTTAACCTCACACAGATATTTAAAATAAATAAAAGTGCATGATTGGCTAAGGCACCATTGAGAACTCCTCCCTGCCTGAAACGTTTTCCTAAAGACTGTCAATACAGCAAAGAAACAAGTAACCTGGTATAACAAGATCACTAAAGGTACATATAACTACTGACTATTCACAACACATCAAAAAGATATTACAAAATTAAATAGGTTGACATCTCTCTAACTAAGAGGTATACATTAATCAAAGGTTGTCTTTGTAACAATTATCAATACATTTAATAACATCTATTTACTCACTTAGGGGCCGATTAAGAGTAGCGCGCAAATTAACACTTCAACTCAAGCTTTAATTGCGCTAGAAGCAAGCTTTTTGTGCTTGTTGGGTTGAGCTCATATTACGAGTTTAAAGTAAACTGTTTTCACTCTCGTGCTAATCCGACAAGCGCAAAAAGCTTGGAGGTAAAATATTGCGTGCATGCTCACATAGGGGCCTAGTTATCAAGCCGTCAACCTCAAATACGCTGGAATTCCGCAGCGTATTTGTGGCGAGGCTGATTCGCCTTAGTTATCAAAGGCTTCAGACCGGCAAAAGTAGAATTTTGTGACGTAAACTTCGATCCGCCGGACTCCGTCCGACACAGATCGATTTTTACATCACTCCAGATGTTCCGCACACAAGTGCGGCACAATCTCACTACTTTTGCTAGTTATCAAAAAACTAGCAGGTACGCTCGGCACTTTTATGGCCCAGCCTACCTGGTTTTCAAACCGCCAGCCTGGAGGCGGCGGATCCCATAGGAATCAATGGGAGTCTGACCATAGCGAAAGTACAAGTTCGCTGCTGCCAGACATCCCATTGACTTCTATGGGAGCTGTCTACACCTAACACCCTAACACGTACCCCGAGTCTAAACACCCCTAATCTGTCCCCCCTACACCGCCGCAACTAAATAAATGTATTAACCCCTAAACCGCCGCTCCCGGAGCCCACCGCAACTATAATAAATGTCTTAACCCCTAAACCGCCGCTCCCGGAGCCCACCGCCACCTACATTATACCTATTAACCCCTATCCTGCCCCCCCTATACCGCCGCCCTCTGTAATAAAGTTATTAACCTCTATCCTACCGATCCCGCACCTCGCCGCAAATAAATAAATAGTTTAACCCCTAAACCGCCGCTCCCTGAACCCGCCGCAACCTATCTTAAATTTATTAACCCCTATCCTGCCTCCCCTACACCGTCGCCACCTATAATAAATTTATTAACCCCTATCCTGCCCCCCACTACACCACCGCCACTGTAATAAATTTATTAACCCCTAAACCTAAGTCTAACACTAACCCTAACACCCCCCTAACTTAAATATTAATTAAATACATCTAAATCATATTTATATTATTAACTAAGTTAATCCTATTTAAAACTAAATACTTACCTATAAAATAAACCCTAATATACCTACAATATAAATAATAATTATATTGTAGCTATCTTAGGATTTATTTTTATTTTACAGGTACCTTTCAATTTATTTTAACTTGGTACAATAGCTATTAAATAGTTATTAACTATTTAATAGCTTACCTAGCTAAAATAAAGAGAAATTTACCTGTAAAATAAATCCTAACCTAAGTTACAATTACACCTAACACTACACTATACTTTAATAAATTATTCCTATTTAAAACTAAATACTTACCTGTAAAATAAACCCTAAGATAGCTACAATGTAATTCATAATTACATTGTAGCTATTTTAGGATTTATATTTATTTTAAAGGTAACTTTGTATTTATTTTAGCTAGTTAGAATAGTTATTAAATAGTTATTAACTATTTAATAACTACCTAGCTAAAAGAAATACAAAATTACCTGTAAAATAAATCCTAACCTAAGTTACAATTAAACCTAACACTACACTATCATTAAATTAATTAATTAAACTACCTACAAATAACTACAATTAAATACAATTACATAAACTAACTAAAGTACAAAAAATAAAAAAAACTAAGTTACAAAAAATAAAAAAAAGTTACAAACATTTAAAAACATATTACAACAATTTTAAGCTACTTACACCTAATCTAAGCCCCCTAATAAAATAACAAACCCCCCCAAAATAAAAAAATGCCCTACCCTATTCTACATTTAAAAAGTTCAAAGCTCTTTTACCTTACCAGCCCTTAAAAGGGCCATTTGTGGGGCATGCCCCAAAGTTCAGCTCTTTTGCCTGTAAAAGAAAAATACAACCCCCCCACCAACATTAAAACCCACCACCCACATACCCCTAATCTAACCCAAACCCCCCTTAAAATAACCTAACACTAATGTTTCGATCAGCCAATAGAATGCAAGCTCAATCTGATTGGCTGATTGGATCAGCCAATCGGATTTAACTTGAATCTGATTGGCTGATTCCATCAGCCAATCAGATTTTTCCTACCTTAATTCCGATTGGCTGATAGAATCCTATCAGCCAATCGGAATTGAAGGGACGCCATCTTGGATGACGTCCCTTAAAGGAGCCTTCATTCTGCGGTAGTTCGTCGGGAAAGGAGGATGTTCTGCGTCGGCGGGATGAAGATTCAAGACCCGGCTTCGACGATGACCTCGCCCGGATAGAAGACTTCTTCAGCGCCTCTTGGAAGATGACCTCGCCCAGATGGAAGATTTCTTCAGCGCCGCTTGGAGGATTACTTCATCGGATGGAAGATTTCTTCAGCGCCCCTTGGAGGATAACTTCTGCCGGTCCGGATGTCCTCTTCAGTTTCATCGGTGGCTCAGCTGAGTGAAGACAACTAAAGGTAGGATGATCTTCAGGGGATTAGTGTTAGGTTATTTTAAGGGGGGTTTGGGTTAGATTAGGGGTATGTGGGTGGTGGGTTTTAATGTTGGTGGGGGGGTTGTATTTTTCTTTTACAGGCAAAAGAGCTGAACTTTGGGGCATGCCCCCACAAAAGGCCCTTTTAAGGGCTGGTAAGGTAAAAGGGCTTTGAACTTTTTTAATGTAGAATAGGGTAGGGCATTTTTTTATTTTGGGGGGTTGTTATTTTATTAGGGGGCTTAGATTAGGTGTAAGTAGCTTAAAATTGTTGTAATATGTTTTTAAATGTTTGTAACTTTTTTTTTTATTTTTTGTAACTTAGCTTTTTTTATTTTTTGTACTTTAGTTAGTTTATGTAATTGTATTTAATTGTAGTTATTTGTAGGTAGTTTAATTAATTAATTTAATGATAGTGTAGTGTTAGGTTTAATTGTAACTTAGGTTAGGATTTATTTTACAGGTAATTTTGTATTTCTTTTAGCTAGGTAGTTATTAAATAGTTAATAACTATTTAATAACTATTCTAACTAGCTAAAATAAATACAAAGTTACCTGTAAAATAAATATAAATCCTAAAATAGCTACAATGTAATTATGAATTACATTGTAGCTATCTTAGGGTTTATTTTACAGGTAAGTATTTATTTTTAAATAGGAATAATTTATTAAAGTATAGTGTAGTGTTAAGTGTAATTGTAACTTAGGTTAGTTTTTATTTTACAGGTAAATTTCTCTTTATTTTAGCTAGGTAGCTATTAAATAGTTAATAACTATTTAATAGCTATTGTACCTAGTTAAAATAAATTGAAAGGTACCTGTAAAATAAAAATAAATCCTAAAATAGCTACAGTATAATTACTATTTATATTGTAGCTATATTAGAGTTTATTTTATAGGTAAGTATTTAGTTTTAAATAGGATTAACTTAGTTAATAATATAAATATTATTTAGATTTATTTAATTAATATTTAAGTTAGGGGGTGTTAGGGTTAATGTTAGACTTAGGTTTAGGGGTTAATAATTTTATTACAGTGGCGGCGGTGTAGTGGGGGGCAGGATAGGGGTTAATAAATTTAAGATAGGTTGCGGCGGGTTCAGGGAGTGGCGGTTTAGGGGTTAAACTATTTTTTTATTTGTGGCGAGGTGCGGGATCAGCAGGATAGGGGTTAATAACTTTATTACAGAGGGCGGCGGTATAGGGGGGGCAGGATAGGGGTTACTAGGTATAATGTAGGTGGCAGCGGTGTCCGGGAGCGGCGGTTTAGAGGTTAATACATTTATAAGACTTGCGGCGGGGTCTAGGAGTGGCGGTTTAGGGGTTAATACATTTTTAATAGTTGCGGCAGGGTCTAGGAGTGGCGGTTTAGGGGTTAGTAACTTTATTTAGTTGCGGGGGGCTCCGGGGGCGCCGGTATAGGGGTTAGAGCAGTGTAGTTTAGTGTGAGTGCTTAGTGACTGGCTAGCAAGAAAGCTGTCAAACAGCCGAAGAGCAGCGAGATCGGATGAGTGATAACTCTCACAGTCTGCTGCTCATCGCCCCGCGGCTTTTTGACAGCTTTTTTTGATAACTTAGGCGTATTTTTTCAGGTCCGCGGCAGCAAAGGTAGGCGAGCTTAGGCGGGCGTATTGGGCCGGCGAAGTCAGAAAAGTTGACGGCTTGATAACTACCCCCCATAGTGTCCCATAGAAGTCAATGGAGAAAATAAGTGGAACAAAATATTCTCATTTGCGCTAACCCAATATGAAAATATGAATATTTCACATTACAATGTTCGTCAAATAACATAATATGTTCTATTTATTCATAAATACATTTTTCTTCATATATCTGATTTTTTTGGATATATATATATATGTATATATATGTATATATATATATATTTATATATATGTATGTATATATATATATAGGTATAGATATATACAGATATTATATATATATTTATATATAATATATATATATAAATATATATATATATATATATATATATATATATATATATATATATATATATATATATATATGCAAAGCACACACACCTAGATTACGAGTTTTGCATTACGGTTTTAACACTGAAATTTTTTTCCATTTCAGCGTAAAACAGTAACGCAGCCATTACGAGTCTTGTCGGTATAGCTATACCACAAGCATTTTAGCCTGTAACGCAACGTCAATCTCGCACTCAAAAAAATGATGTCTTTGCATGGGATTTCCATAGCGCCGGTATTACAGGTTGTGCGTTCAGGCTAAAATACTTGCGTTACAGCCTACACCGGCACGATCCATACTGCCATCTGAGAGCAGTAGTTATGGATTTTGTGTAACAAAAATGTTTCACAAAATTTATAACTATATCTAAAGTGTTACAAAGTACACTAACACCCATAAACTACCTATTAAGCCATAAACCGCCACCCTCCCACATCACAAACACTATATAAAACTTATTAAACCCTATTCTGCTGCCTGCCCAAATCTCCACCACTATAATAAAGTTATTAACCCCTATTCCAAAGCTCCCCGACACCGCCACCACTAACAAAACATATAAAACCCTAAACCGCCAGCCCCCACATCGCCACTATGAAATAAACCTATTAACCCCTAAACCACCAGCCCCCCACATCGCCACTAATAAATTAAACTATTAACCCCTAAACCTATCACCCCCTAACTTTAAATTTAAATTACAATATCCCTATCTTAAAATAAATAAAAACTTACATGTGAAATAAAAAAAAAACTAAATTTAAACTAACAATTAACCTAACATAACTATTATACTAAACTATTATACTAAAATTAAAATAACTACCAATTAAAAAAACAAAATTACACATTAAAAAAAAAAACGGAGTTAGGAGTTCAGCTGATTTCCTTCATTACAAGTTCATTTTGAATTCCTACTATTCTGCCCTTAATCTCTATAAGCAACATTACTTCTCTACTCATCTCTAATCTTTTTTTAAGCCCAAAACCTCTGTTCTCCACTTTTAATATTCTTCTCCGCCCACCCCCACCCCCTAATACAACTTCTCTGTCAGCTCAAGACTTTGCCACCCACTTCAATAACAAAATGGACTCCATCAGAAACAAAATCAGCTCTCAGCATACTTCTATTCTCTCACCCCCTCAAACGCTCGCAATCAATCACAACCCACATAGCCATAAATTTAGCTCTTTCTCCCCTGTTACTGAGGAAGAAGTTTCGGCACTTATACTGAGCTCTCACCTCACTACCTGTCCTCTTGACCCTATCCCCTCAAAGCTGCTCCCCTCCCTCAATTCTACCCTTACCGAAATACTGACGCACATTTTCAACCTCTCCCTCAGCACCGTTATATTTTCCTCCTCTTTGAAACATGCACTGGTCACGCCTATCCTCAAAAAACCTCTCAATCCAACCTCCCCATCCAACTACCACCCTATTTCCCTACTCCCTCTTGCCTCAAAGTTTCTCAAAAAGCTAGTATATGTACACCTATACCATTTCCTTACATCAAACTCCCTCCTTGACCCACTGCAATCTGGATTTTGTCCCCATCACTCCACAGAGACAGCAATCACAGCAATCATTAAGGTTACCAACGACCTACTTACAGCAAAATCAAAATGCCATTTCTCTCTGCTTATCCTCCTTGATCTGTCCGCAGCCTTTGATACTGTTGACCACCCTCTTTTGCTCCAAACCCTCCACTCCTTCGGCATTTGGGACACAGCCCTCTCGTGGTTCTCTTCCTACCTGTCAAACAGTACCTTTAGTGTAGCCTTCTCTGGGGCCTTCTCTGCCCCGTCACCTCTTTCTGTTGGGGTACCGCAAGGCTCTGTCCTCAGTCCCCTTCTCTTTTCAATCTACACGTCATCATTAGGTTCCCTAATAAAGCCCCACGGGTTCCAATATCATTTGTGTGCAGATGCCACCCAAATCTACTTCTCTTCACCAGACCTATTTCCTTCCTTGCTAACCCGTGTAACTAACTGTCTTTCTCACATCTCTTTCTGGATGTCCTCTCACTACCTCAAGTTAAATCTCTCCAAAACTGAGCTCTTTATTTTCCCTCCTTCTTCCAAAATCTCCACCCCCATTCTCTCTATAACTGTTGACAACTCCATCATTACCCCTACCCACCATGCCCGATGTCTTGGGGTCACACTTGACTCAGATCGTTCTTTCACTCCTTACATTTAGTCCTTGGCTAAATCCTGCCGCTTCCACCTTAAAAAACATCTCTAAATTTAGACATTTCCTTACACAAGACATAACTAAGATTTTAATCCACTCTCTCATCCTTTTCCACCTCGATTACTGCAACTCTGTCCTAGCTCATTTACAATCCATAATGAATGCATCTGCCAGGCTCCTTACACGTCGCTCTTCATCTGCTGCACCTCTCTGCCAATCCCTTCACTGGCTTCCTCTTGCCTCCAGAATTAAACACAAAATTCTCCCTCTGACATAAAAAGCCTGCAACTGCACTGCTCCCCCTATATCTTAGACCTTTTTTCCAGATACTCTACCTCTCGTCCCCTTCGCTCTGCTCATGACCTCCTACTCTCCTTCTCTCTTGTTACCTCCTCACACTCCCACTTACAGGACTTCTCCAGACTGGCTCCCATCTTGTTGAACTCTCTGCCTTGCTCCACAAGATTCTCCCCTAGTTTTGAAAGCTTCAAGCGCTTCCTACAGACTCTACTGTTCAGGGATTCATACAACCTACACTAACCTTTTTTTATCCCGTTTCCTCTCCTCCATTGCTATCCCTTTGAACCCCCTTAGCATGTAAGTCTAAGAGCCATACTGTTTGTAAATCACATTCTTTAAAGCTGACTACAACAGTGCGACTCTTGGCAGGGCCCTCTACCTGTCTGATCCCTATAAATGTTTCATTGTATTCCACCTATGTTTATAGCACTGGGAAATCTGTTGGCGCTCTACAAATAACCGATAATAATAATAATTTAAAAAAAACTAACACTACTAAAAAAATTTAAGTCTAAAATTACAAAAAATAAAAAATACGAAAATATGAAAAAATAGCAAACATTAAATTATGAAAAACAACAAATGAAATTATCAAAAATAAAAACATTTACACCTAATCTAATAGCCCTATTAAAATAAAAAAGCCCCCCCCCCAAAAAAAATGCTAGCCTACAATAAACTACCAATAGCCCTTAAAAACAGTCAATAGGATGAGAGCTAATGAAATTCTATTGGCTATTCAAATCAGCCAATAGAATTTCAGTAGCTTTCATGGGTATCACAATGTTAAAGCCCTTTGCCTAGCTTTTTACCTGTGACCTGATATTTTTGAGCCTTTATAACTTTTTTGTGCAATATTTTTTTTTAAATATTTTTTTTTTATTAGATGGTGTTATTATAAGTGTAACTATAGTTTGTAATGCATTTTATATGTGTTTTGTGCAACTTTTATGTTTTGTGATACCTTTAACCAGAATTCTGAAATCACGGGAGTCATTCTAGCATAGATCATGATAGCACTCAAGTGATCACATTTACTTTCAACTTATAATACAAGCGATAAGCACAATGAGTGCAAACACCCAGGATAAACACTTTATTGCTAGGGCACAAACATTTGTGCTCCACTTGTAATCTGGCCCTTGGTTAGGAATTCTAAACAAACACCTAATGTACAAGTCAGCAAAACTTCAAACATGGAAAACAAAAATCAATAATTAATTAAATAAAATTAATGCAGAAATAACATATATACAGGAGATCATAGATGGAAGACTCTTAGGGGCCCATTTATCAAGCTCCGGATGGAGTTTGAGGGCCCGTGTTTCTGAAGAGCCTGTAGGCTCGCCAGAAACACCAGTTATGAAGCAGCGGTCTAAAGACTGCTGCTCCATAGCCTGTCTGCCTGCTCTGAGCAGGCGGAGAGACATTGCCGCAATTCAACCCGATCGAGTATGATCGGGTTGATTGACACCCCCCTGCTGGTGGCCGATTGGCCGCAAATCTGCAGTGGGCGGCGATGCTTAATACGGAGAACGTATTGTTCTCCGCATTCAGCCAGGTCTGTCTGATCAGGTCCGCCAGACCTTTGATAAATATCCCCCTAAAAGTTACTATAACAGTAGCCCCAAGAATGGCTTTTTGTAGGGAATTGCCCTATAGTGACATAGCTCTTTTTCACGTACAAACTACAACCCATTCTACAATAAAAGTAACCCCCCCCAAAAAAGCCTAATATAAAAAAAAATAAACTAAAATGTAACCCCATCCTAAAAAAAATGCCCTGAAAAGGGCATTTGATTGGTCAGTGCCCAAAAACCTATTCTAAAAAAACTAATCTAAGAAAAAGGTTGCCCAACTCGACTCCTGTGGTGCTCCTCTTTCTTCATGGCAGCAGTCCTTCGGGGCGGTCCTCTTCATCTTCATGTTGGTGGTCCTCTTCCATCTTGTGTCTTCAATGTTCAGTCTTCTTCCATCTTCTATTCGATCATTCTTTTCTTCTTATTTTCTCGCAGAGGTCCCTCTTCATGCATTCTCCACTGCACACTGAAGCTTGAATGTCAACTTCCTCCTTTTATAGGGGTGCCGCTGCATTTCTGTTGGCTGTTTTTTTAACTCTTAGTTCAATCAAACCCTACACTCCGATGAAAAGCTCAGCTAACTCCCACAGACCGCCTATGTGTAGCTAAGACATGATTTAGGTGTTAGGGAGTTAGCATGTTGTTCCAAATGGAGTATAGCTAGAATATGACATAAGTGTAGGTGTCCTGTGGTAGTTAGCTGGGTGTTACAGGGAAGTAACCTGTACTTTGCTTGGGATACATAACCAGCAGTGCGATATATTACAATCTCTAAATTACAGTTTACATGTAGGGTGTCAGCCATGTTTGTCTCGCCACTTTTTCAGTGGTGGGACTTTACAGTGTGAGGCAGGTAGTGTAGGTGTAGTTACAGTAAGGTCACACAGTCACTATTTGAAGTGTCTCAACAAAAAACATTTTTGGATTCAGTGAGTGCACTGTGTTGGAACACTTCAAATAAGCCCCCACCCACCGCCCACAGAATGTGACGACAAGTGGGGATGTTGGTGATGTTTTGCTGACGTAGCATTCCCCATTATATCCATTATATCCAGGTTACATGTAGGGTGTTAGTCATGTTTGTCTCACCACCTTTTCAGATGTGAGACTTTACAGTGTAAGGAAGTGTAGGTATAGTAGCAATAAGGTCATGCAGGCATTATTTGAAGTGTTCCGACATGAAAAGCATTTTTAGTTTAACTGAGTGCATTGTCTGCGTTGTGTCGGAACACAGGGGAGGGGACATATTTGAAGTGTTCCGACACAAAAAACATTTTTGGGTCAGCAATGATTTGCTGATGTAGCGCTCCTCATTATATCCTATGGGAGACACATCGCCACTAGCCGGCACATACCAGGCTACTTTGTGTCTTTGCTGTATTGACTTGTCTTAAATGGACACTGTACCCAAAAATTTTCTTTCGTGATTCAGATTGAGCATGACATTTTAAGCAACTTTCTAATTTACTCCTATTATCAAATTTTCTTCATTCTCTTGGTATCTTTATTTGAAATGCAAGAATGTAAGTTTAGATGCCGGCCCATTTTTGGTGAACAACCTGGTTTGTCCTTGCTGATTGGTGGATAAATTCATCCACCAATAAAAAAGTGCTGTCCAGAGTAATGAAACAAAAAAAAAGCTTAGATACCTTCTTTTTCAAATAATGATAGCAAGAGAACGAAGAAAAATTGATAATAGGAGTAAATTAGAAAGTTGCTTAAAATTGCATGCTCTTTCTGAATTACAAAAGAAAAAATTTGGGTTCAGTGTCCCTCTAAGGTAAAGTGCAATTTAATGTTCAGACAGGGAGGAGTTGTCAATGGTTGCATTACCCAATCATACACTATTATTTATGTTAAATGTTGGTGTAAGGTTAAGACTGTATGGTTATGACTACGGCCCCATGGCCATAACGTGTAATCCAGTCTTTACTTCAGTCCTCCTTATTGTGAGATATACTGAAATTTTTAACTTCATCAATAAAAGTTATATATTAAGGATGGCTAGCAGAGTCTTTTGTTCCTGAAACTGGATGGTGGGCAATACAAAGGGCAGGGCATACAAGGGAAGGGAAATAAGCTGGCTTTGCTCAAGAGCCAGACAAATTGTCTTACCCATGGCCCCCACAAATGCTAAGGGTGACCCTGAAGCAGAGTTCAGAAGCACTGTAGCATATGGTCATTATGACTAGCCCTAAGGAGCCTCTATTTTATTGTGACATGGAAATAGCACTCTGCAACTAAAAAAAACTGAAATGGTTTAGTGATGCAGCTGCTGTAACAGTTCCACTATTAAATGTGCATTTAGTATAGTTTTTTTTTAATAGCAGCTTAATTTTAACAGCTTGATTATGGTCTAGTCTTATAAGCTTTAAATATTATTTATTTACAATTGCCATCTTGACTGCTTATCCTTCGGGTCACATTAGTTTTCTGCAGTTATTTCTGATAAAGGAGTTTAGTGTATTGTTGCCAGTGAAAGTCTCCAGCTAACGACTGAGAAAGACCAGATATGTGGAACTGTACTTAAAGTTTAGGGTTACTATATAATATTGTATTTGTATACACTCATCCTGAATTCGAAGTGAGTCTTCAAAGAGGGAATGGTAGAAAAATCTTCATAGATGCTGATGCAGCACAGTTATCAAGTGCTGGAACCATCTCAAAGACCTGCTCTTCTTTCTGATTCTGTAAGCAGAGCACATAAATAATTTTTATTTTATGTCAAAGATTTACATTTTCTTTTTTCTTTTTTAAACAGCAGTAACGTTTTCTTCTTCTGACTATTCGGATGTGCATATGTTTTGAACTATCTGCACTAGTATCCTTTACAATATTTTGCTATGCTTCAAATTATTGGTCCTGTTTATGTATCTGTCAACTGCATATTTCAAATTCTGATATACCTGTAGATGTTCTTCTGATTTTGTTTTAGTTTCAGTATTAAATGTGTAAAATTGTCTTGAAACTAGCACATTAAGTGTGTTATTATTATTATTATTATCAGGTATTTGTAGAGCGCCAACAGATTCCGCAGCGCTGTAAACATTGTCAATATACAGGATAGCTTTTGCAGGGATCAAGTGGGTAGAGGGCCCTGCCGAGAGTTTCACTGTTGTAGTCGGCTCTTATGAAGATGATCTGCAAGCAGCTGGGCTCATAGGCTTACATTCTAAGGGGTTCAAGGGGAAAGCAATGGAGTTAGGAAAGGTTAGTGTTGGTTGTAAGCATCCCTGAATAGTAGAGTTTTTAGGGAGCGCTTGAAGCTGTTAAAACTATGGAAGAGTCTTGTGGAGCGAGGCAGGGAGTAACAATCTGGACTTTAAGAAGGTGCACCTTCTACAATAGGGCATTCGGCCCATTAGGCTATTCCTTTATCATCAATTTTTGAAGTTTATCAGCTTTTAATCTTTTCTTTTTGTTCTTTAATTTTATTATATTTCATTGTATATGTAACATGGATCCATGAGTTTTTACTACTGTATTATTCTATGAGGAGTTTACCGATATTTTAATACAACTGTGTGGAATAAATTTCATAATTTTAACCATCTTTTTATTACACCACCTCTTTTTACATCTTTGCTAACAATTCGCAACTATCACTCATTTACAGCCCAATTGGTGCTTCCTTCCCCATCCTCGGCCTATTTGGCACTCACCTCCACTTCCTATCGATTCTTCTTTACCCTGGGTACACTAGGGTACCTGCTGAGGAGAGCTAGAGGCAATCCCCATCCCCTTTCCCTACATCTGTCATTTGCGCAGGATATACATTCTATCTTCTTACTTTATTAAGGAACCTAATGATGACGTGTAGATTGAAAAGAGAAGGGGACCGAGGGCAGAGCCTTGAGGTACCCAACAGAAAGTGGTAACGGAGCAGAGGATGCTCCGGAGAAGGCTACACTAAATGTACGGTTACTTAGATAGGAAGAGAACCACGAAAGAGCTGTGTCGCAGATGCCGAAGGATTGGAGGGTTTGGAGCAGAAGAGGGTGGTGAACAGTGTCAAAGGCTGCAGACAGGTCAAGGAGGATAAGCAGAGAGAAGTGGCCTTTGGATTTTGCTGTAAGTAGGTCATTGTTAACCTTGACAATTGCTGTCTCTGTAAAGTGATGGGACGAAATCCAGATTGCAGTGGGTCAAGAAGAGAGTTTAGTGTAAGGAAATGGGATAGACGTGCGTATACTAGCTTTTCTAGGAGCTTTGAGGCCAGAGGGAGTAGGGAAATAGGGCAGTAGTTGGATGGGGAGGTTGGATCGAGGGAAGGTTTTTTGAGGATAGGTGTGACCAGTGCATGTTTTAGAGATGAGGGAAATATACCAGTACTGAGGGAGAGGTTGAAAATGTGTGTGAGTATGGGGGTGAGGGTAGAAGAGAGGGAGGGGAGTAGCTGTGAGGGGATGGGTCGAGGGGACAGGTAGTGAGTTGGGAGGACAGTATAAGGGCATGAACTTCATCCTCGTTAACAGGGGCAAAAGAGCTGCATTTTTTGATATTTGGGTTTTGGATGATTGTGAGCTTTTGAGGAGGTGGGAGATTGGTAGTATGTTGAGAGCTGATTTCACTTCTGATGGAGTCAATTTTGTTTTTGAAGTGGCTGGCAAAATCCTGAGCTGAGAGAGAGGTTGTATTACGAGGTGGGGGTGGGCGGAGAAGAGTATTGAACATGGAGAACAGATGTTTTAGGTTAGAGGAAAGAGTAGAGATGAGATTAGAGAAGTATTGTTGCTTATAGAGATTAAGGGCAGAGTAGTAGGAGTTCAGGATGAACTTGTAGTGAAGAAAGTCAGCTGAACTCTGAGATTTCCTCCAGTGTCGCTCAGCAGTATGGGAACATCTGCGTCGGTACCGTGTCAGAGGAGTATGCCAGGGCTGAGGATGAGAGTGTGGTTTCAGAGCTATGGTTGGAGGGGCCAGATTGTCAATGACCGATGTAACGGTAGAGTTATAGTGGCAGATAGATTGGTCAGGGCAGGAGAAGGATGTGATGTATGAGAGGAAATGTTTGAGAGAGCTAGCGAGCTGTTGCAGATCTAGTGACTTAGTGCTTCTGTTAAGTTTGGTGTGAGGGGTAGAGGGAGGGGGAGTTGTAGGTAGAGAAGTGATGTTGCAAGTTAGGAGATGGTGGTCAGAGAGAGGAAAAGGGGAGTTTTTTAAATTTGAGATAGTGCATTGATAGGTGAAAATCAGGTCAAGGGAATGACCATCTTTGTGAGTGGGAGAGTCAGTCCATTGTGACAGGCCGGAAGAGGAAGTGAGTTGAAGGAGTTGTTTTGCAGAAGAGGCAGTGGGATTGTCAAGAGGGATGTTAAAGTCACCAAGAATGAGGGCAGGGGTGTCTGAGGAAAGGAAATAAGGAAGCCAGGCAGCAAAGTGATCTAAGAATTGAGTTGGGGAGCCAGGGGGGCGGTATATGACTGCAACACATATAGAAAGGGGAGAGAACAACCGAATCATGTGTGCTTCAAATGAAGAAAATGTGAGTGAAGAGAAGGGCTGTATTTGTTGAATGGTGCAACAAGAGGAAAGTAAAATACCAACACCACCTCCTTGTCTATTGCCAGACCTAGGAGTGTGGCTGAAATAGAGACCCCCATGTGACAGTGCAGCAGTGGATGCTGTGTCTGAAGCAAAGAGCCAGGTTTCTGTAAGAGCCAGAAGGTTAAGAGAGTGGGAGATAAAGAGATCATGGACAGAAGTGAGCTTGTTGCAAACATAACGAGAGTTCCAGAGTGCACACGTGAAGGGGGAGGTGGTTTTAGATGTAATAGGAATGTGGTTAAGGTTACCATAGTTTTGTTTATGAAGTCTATTGAAAGGCACACATGGATGTGAAAGGCTAGGAGGTTGTTAGGGACCAGGATTAGGGGAGATGTCGCCAGCAGCTAGTATGAGCAAGAGGCAGAGTGACATGAGATGAGAAGCAGATTTGCAGTAGTGAGACTGTTTTTGGACTGAAGTGCAGGGGGGAGAGAGAGTGTTTAGGAATAGGTAAAGTTTATGAGAACAAAAGTAAGGTGAGTATAAGAAAGATGGACTAATGAACAGTGCAGGCGGAGAAGGAGTAATTGAGTAATGTAGTTTGTTATAGAGATAAGAGGTTGCTAAAAGGAGTATGAAGATATTGAGCATTATTATGAAAGTGGGAACCAAGTAGACACATAAGACACAGTGTTACAGCAGCACTTGCAAAAGGATACAATGAGATACATAAAACACAACTGTTAACTGTGTTTTTCTTATATTCTCTCTGTTTGTATATAGGTAGATACATACTGTATTTAGATAGACAGACAGACATAGATGGATAGATAGATTTTACCAATCAGGGGCCCGATCCAATATGCAGCGTCGCCCACAAAAGCCTGCGACGCCAGATTTTGCGCTGGTTTGGTATCACATATACGGTGTAGCATACAACTTAGGTGCGTATATTTCTGCCTTCACCCGTATTATTTTTACCCATAGACTGACATACAAAACACGCGCAGTTTGGTATCCAATATACAGCGTAAGGACTTACGGGCGCAGAATTCAGAAAATCTACTCCATTCTCATCTCGCCACAAATTGCAGGTGCAGGAACCCTTGCACTGACTAAAAAACCAACATAACTCTCTGAAGGCCTAACAAATGCATGCTCAACAACATACATATCAGCAGCTTGGATCTCAAACAGTTAAACCTCTTCCAATCATTTATTATTCCTGCCCCTGCAAGTGTGTCAATTGTGTCAAACCAATCACAAACAGCACAACCTCTCAACAGGAAGCCTAAAAAACGCGCCAATGCACATCCTCATTAGCCACCATGTTTCCCCTGCTTTCCATAGAGAGGCAGCATCATGGGGCACAAGGGGTGCATCAATGGGGCACAAGGGGTGCTGGAAGCCCTACAAGCCCCTGTTGTTCCGTCTATACATGCTGATTCTATAGTTGCTGCTGAGGTCCCTGGTCATGGTGCTGCCTCTGCTGCTGCCCCTGCTGCAGCTGGTCATCGAATTGCATACTGCGGATTTCCACTGCATGTAAGTGAAACTACTACATCCCACCCCCCTTCCCTTAACCACCCTAATTACTGAAAATATCTCATTAGTTTAATTCATGTTTAGGTCACTATGATTTATTGACTATCATTAAGAAGAATCAAAATGGATGTTTATACCTTATGTTCACACCTTCTGTAAATACATTATTATTTAGATATATATACCCATGTGCAGGGATAGGCAAGGTGTCCTTCACTAAAGGTCTTTACTTTAGAAAATGTCCACCACAGCCTTGCCTCGTGCCTATCCCTGCCCATGTGTGAATTTCTATTGAATGTGAGAAACCTTGATTTACATCTTAGAAGTGAATATTACCTTCATACACAACTATGTGATGTGGTTTATAGAACATGAATATGTCATAAACATGATAATATTACCTTTTTTGGGCTGATTTCCACACAGGCCTTATTATATGTTTAAACAATATTAGTGTACTAAAACACCCCTCACATTGATGTGGATGACAATTATATTGTAAATAACAGAGGACAAGATTTATGGTGAACTATAAGAATATTTATTTCTTTTTAGGCTTCTTGGATGAGGGGGCTGAGGTGACTGGAGTGGATTTCCTTGTTCTCCTATTTTGGGAAGCTTCAGATAATTCTGCTGGAGTGCTGGCCACAGATGATAGACAGGAGGCAGTGTCCTGCTGGTGTGTAAAGTGCTCAACCAACACACCCAAGAGTTGATTTTGTTCCCGCCATCTACTGTCCATCTGCATCTGCATATCAGAAAAAACTTGCATCATCATTGAACAATTCAATTTAATGATGCTGCCATGACCCTCTGCAGCTCTATGCTACGCTTGAGTAACCTCTCTTGACTCCTTTGAAACCTCTCTTGGCCCCTGTGAAACCTCTCTTGGCCTCTTTGTCTGCTCTCACAGCTTGTTATGAGCCTCCTCTGCAGTGCAATGTATTCCTCACCCAGGGGAGAATACAATGCATTCACAGGCTCTTGAGCAGCAGGGCTTCTATGTGCTTGAGGTGCATGTTCAGCTGCTTCTGCTGGTGCTTAAGGTACTACTTCAGTTGCATCTGCTGGTGTTTGAGGAACTACTTCAGCTGCATCTGCTGGTGTTTGAGGAACTACTTCAGCTACATCTGCATGTGCTTGTGGAACTACTTCAGCTGCATGTGCTTGTGGAACATCTTCATCTGCTGGTGCTTGTGGGACATCTTCAGCTATATGCTTATCTGCAGATGGTGGAGCTCTCCCAAGGGAAGAGGATGGTGGAGCTCTCCCAATGGAAGAGGATGGTGGAGCTCTCCCAAGGGAAGAGGATGGTGGAGCTCTCAGGGTGGATTGGTAGTCCCATTGTGAGCACTCAGCCTGTCCAGTTTGCACTTCTTGGGACATACCCTGTGTGTAATAGCCATGACTTGCCAGGGCTCATATGGCAATGGTGGTGGCACCACTTCCAGGTCCTCAACAGATGCCATCCAACCCTGCTCATGCCTGGGAGCATAATGTTCACGTGGTTGCCTGTAGACTGGTGGCGGTGGTGGAGGTGGCTGCTTGCCTGTGACTGGTGGTGGTGGTGGAGGTGGTAGCATGCCTGTTTGCAGCCTGGTGACAGGAGGTTCTTTGGAGGAGTCAAATGATGAGAGGGATTAGTACAGTCATATATATGCCCATGTGAGCATACAATGTACATTGATACATGCTAGGGCCTATACCTATTCTCATGTCAAACTCTATAACATGCATGTGCACAATGTGATTTGTGATATGAGGGATTTTAATCTGCACAGTATACAGGTATGTGTTTCATACAATAGTTATGTGTACATGTTTATGATGGAAAAAATGTGTTCTTTCTTTAAGTGACACTATGGTCACACAATTTAATTTAGCCTGATGTAGGCACAGAACCTGCTTTCTGAGCTAAAAGTATTGTGATGGCTATAGTGTCCATTTACTGAAAACTCTACATGTGGCTTGTGGCCTGTGTTACTCTGAGACATGTTAGTATTGCACTATTCCACCTCATATCATGAATTCCATTGTGTTACATAGCATTCAGGTCAAATTTAATTGTAGATGTTTTTGTTAGTAGGCCAAATACCATGCTCCTGATTGTGTACATGAATGTGTGACATTAAAGGATGTTATATCTCAAATACATATCATACTAGTGTGTGGGATGTTACTCACCAGCATGAGGTGCTGTGGTTGCAACCCCTGAGTCACGAGCCCCTGGAAGTCCACGGACTGCTGTGATACTCAGGGACCTGCGTATCATCTCCTGCCAGGTGTTGTATTCTGCTTCCAAGGGTGGACCACCGCCTGTTCCCCTCTGGTGCATGGCTTCCTGCCCCATCTTCTCTTTCACCCACCTCTTACAGTCATTCCATCTTTTTTTGAGGCCCTCAACAGTCCTCCTCTGCGGGGCCACACTGTTGACGGCATCTTCTACCGCCAACCATGCCTTTTCCGCCTTCTGGCAACACCTTTGCCCTTCTCCTGGCCAAAGAGGGCACTGTGATTGTCCATGATGGCCTGGACTAGGGCAACATTCTCAGAGAATGAGAAATTAGGACATCTCATCCTCTCATCCTATGTGGACACCTGGCTTCCTCCCTGCGATGTCCCTGGTGTGGGTTCCTCCCTATCCTCTCCCTCCTCCCCCTTCTGTCCCCATGTGCACCCTCTGTCCCTCTCCTTGATGTGCCTGGTCTCTGGGGCTCTCGGGCATCTCCCCTCCCATCATCCCTTCTAGCTCTCCCCACTCCCCTTACTCCCTGACGGGGACCCCGCTGCTCCTCCTGTCCGCTACAATACTCCTCTCCCTGCCACTCCTCTCCCCTCCTCCCCTCCGCCCTACCTCTCCCTACCATCCTTACACTACACACACTCACACACTCACTCCCAGTTCAATCACACACAATCACATATCACACTGTAAAATTGAAATAAAATGTGTGAGGTGTTAGAAAGAAAAAGTGTTGTGTATTTTGTATACGTATGTATGCAAAATGTGTGCAATATGTAAAAAGATGTGTAAGTGTACAAGCTTACCCAACCAACAATGCGACCTAACTAACTCCTCTGTTTGCGCCTCTCTCTCTACTCTATCTAATTCTCAACTCCACTGTAGTGTGCTGTAGCTCAACGAACCATCCAAACACACTGAAGAAAATGGCGGCTGCGCATGGGTTTATATATGAATTTTGAATAGCGTAATTATGTGGCGCATTTTTAGATGAAGACGCGAATCATTTTTACGAGTGTTAGCCTAATTTGCATAAAACTACACTTTATGGAGACTTTACGTGGACAAAATACTGGCATAAGTACTTGCGACGACTAAAATGTGTATTTGCGCACTTTTCGGAACAACGCCAGTTTGTCCTACTTACGCAACTTTAGCATCTGACGGCGCCGTATATGTAATACCCCGATGTGCGAGGTGAAATTACGGGCGGCGCGGGTTCCCTCGCTTGCGCCGAAAACTACGCCGTATATCGGATCGCGCCCCAGGAAATAAAATTTACTATTCCACCCAAAATAAAATATATCAAAGTTTCTTTGCTGCGATTTTGGACTAGTGTGAGACTAGTGTGCACAAAGCATATAATGAGACTATATGCTTTGTGCACAGTAAAAATATCTGCTTTGTTTAAAACGCCAGTGAGTGCTTGCTTTCTTGGGACTTTGCTATATATAAGTGTATCACATCCATAAGCAACAAAAATAAAATTAAATCAAAGAAACCCATATGATGTTAAAATGATAAATGATAAGTTGTAATGCATATATTGAAAAATGTAATGTCCAGAATAAATATAAATATAATAGCCCACATGTGGAAAAACAAATATATCCCGGATAGCAAAACGAACAGCAAATCAAATCAAATCAAGTAACCAACTTATGAAGCTATAGGGAGCGAGATAGTAACATTTACCTTCAATGTCCTCCTAATCCGCAATACAAACTGGATGTCTGCATGTACCCAGCGTGCGATCTCACCGCATTCACATCGCTCTGGCTCATAATACAAGCGTAATAATGCAGGGACATGGCTGAGAGGCCACACGTTGTTTCCACGGAGACCGTCAGCCCCCTTGTGGTATGTACAGTTATTGCAACGAAAAACATTATTGCACCTTACATCAAAACAGATCTCGGATTTGTACCCAAGTCGCAATGTGTGCATCAAATCTAAGACACCATAAGAATCAATCGTTAAGCTCAAAAAATCCCAGCACTCTACTCTGTACATAGCCTAATGCAATCAGCTAACATACACCTAGATTGCGAGTATTGCGGTAACAGGGGTGCTGTGTTTTCCCTCACCGCTCAGCTGCAGACAACGCTGGTATTACAGGTTTTTTTAAACCCGGCGTTAGCCGCAAAAAAGTGAGCGGAGAGCAAAATTTAGCTCCACATCTCACCTCAATACCAGCGTTGCTTACGGTAGCGGTGAGCTGGCTGAACGTGCTCGTGCACGATTTCCCCATAGGAAAAAACTAACACCTGCAAAAAAGCAGCTTTCAGCTTCTAACTTAGCCCTTTGATTCCTATGGGAAAATACTTTTTATGTCTACACCTAACACCCTAACATGAACCCCGAGTCTTATCACCCCTAATCTTACACTTATTAACCCCTAATCTGCTGCCCCCAACATCGCCGACACCTATTTTTTATTTATTAACCCCTACTCTGCCTCTGCCAACGTCGCCGCCACTATAATAAAGTTATTAACCCCTAAATCTAAGTCTAACCCTAACATCCCCCTAACTTAAATATAATTTAAATACATCTAAATAAATTTTTTATCATTAACTAAATTATTCCTATTTAAAACTAAATACTTACCTATAAAATAAACCCTAAGATAGCTACAATATAACTAATAGTTACATTGTAGCCATCTTAGGATTTATTTTCATTTTACAGGCAAGTTTGTATTTATTTTAACTAGGTAGGATAGTTATTAAATAGTTATTACTATTTAATAACTACCTAGTTAAAATAAGTACAAATTTACCTGTAAAATAAACCCTAACCTAAGTTACAATTGCACCTAACACTACACTATAATTAAATTATTTACCTAAACTAACTACAATTAATTACAATTAAATTAAATAAACTAAAGTACGGAAAAAAACCCCCACTAAATTACAGAAAATAATAAAATAAATACAAGAATTTTAAACTAATTACACCTAATCTAATCCCCCTAATAAAAAAAGCCCCCCAAAATAATAAAAAGCCCTACCCTATACTAAATTACAAATAGCCCTTAAAAGGGCCTTTTGCGGGGCATTGCCCCAAAGTAATCAGCTCTTTTACCTGTAAAACAAAAATACAATACCCCCCCAACATTAAAACCCACCACCCACACACCCAACCCTACTCTAAAACCCACCCAATCCCCCTTAATAAAACCTAACACTAACCCCTTGAAGATCACCCTACCTTGAGACATCTTCCCCCAACCGGGCAGAAGTGGTCCTCCAGATGGCCAGAAGTCTTCATCCGATCCTGGCAGAAGAGGACCTCCAGAAGGGCAGAAGTCTTCATCCAGGCGGCATCTTCTATCTTCATTCATCCGGAGCGGAGCGGGTCCATCTTCAAGCCATCCGACACGGAGCATCCTCTTCCATCCGACGACTAACACTAAATGACGATACCTTTAAGTGACGTCATCCAAGATGACGTCCCTTCAATTCTGATCAGCCAATCGGAATTAAGGTAGAAAAAATCCTATTGGCTGATGCAATCAGCCAATAGGATTGAAGTAGGATTTTTTCTACCTTAATTCCGATTGGCTGATAGAATTCTATCAGCCAATCGGAATTGAAGGGATGCCATCTTCGATGACGTCACTTAAAGGTACCGTCATTTAGTGTTAGTTGTCGGATGGAAGAGGATGCTCCGCGTCGGATGGCTTGTAGATGGACCCGCTTTGCTCCGGATGGATGAAGATAGAAGATGCTGCCTGGATGAAGACTTCTGCCCGTCTGGAGGTCCTCTTCTGCCCGGATCGGACGAAGACTTCTGGCCGCCTGGAGGACCACTTCTGCCCGGTTGGGTGAAGACGTCTCAAGGTAGGGTGATCTTCAAGGGGTTAGTACTAAACAACTAGGAATACTAATTGTACAAAGAGATACGCTTAGAATTAGAAAAGAATACCACATAAACAATTATTTCTTTGACTCCAAATGATCATATGAGTATGAAAATTACTCTATTAGTTTAAAATGTTCCATTACATTCATACTTTAATACTTTATTGTTTAAACTAGGAACAAACATTCACACAGAAATAGCCTAAAGGGTTAAAAACACTTAAACCCAGGAGAGTATATAGTAAACACTGTTCTATGTTTTCTACCTGATGCCCACAGATTTATAATAACGGATAAGCTAAGCCCTTACAATCCGAGGGCTATTTTACTTTTAAATAGTTATATTCTAAGGTAAATGGTAGGCACCAGGATTAAACGAATATATAGATAGTTTCAGATTCTATTGTTCACTAGGCAAGCAGTTAAAAGAGCGACAGACAGGAGAGAACTAGCTTCTCCTGCTGGACCCCTGACGCGCGTTTCACAGAACGCTTCCTCAGAGGGGGTGCGGGCCGCTGCTATTTGGCGTTATTTATGTTGGTGGTTGTCCCACCTCAAGCCCCTGATTTGTTGTCCCTCTCGATTTCTAATGGTTTTGATTGGATGCTCATTCTGTCGGTAATATGAATAGACAGTGACATCCGGTATTGCGTAACGAGTGGAGGGAGTGTAAGTAAGGGGGCGTATGCGATGTTGTTAGAAGGCCAATCAGTACCAAGTAAACAAGGGGTGTGTATGTTCTGTGGTAATGATTGGATGATCGCTGCGGATTGTAAATAAGGCATGAAGGCTTAAGCATTATTATGTATCATACCATATCACTACTAGTTAGTGATTTGTTATATCGTACCGCAATAGCATAATTGAGTTCTTAGTCTATAGATCAAATACATAAAATGTGAGATTCGTAAGCGGGCGCATTACGGAATATATCAAGATTATTCAAAGGTTGTGAGACAAATTGCTGCATACTGTTAGAGGAATAAGGAGCAGACTATAGTTTAGCTGCTACTTGATCATTATTATTAAAATATGCATATAGTGCGTTCTGACACATAGGTTAACCCTTGAACAATTGACCACCTTATAAGATACTGTCTTACCATTTTTATAAATGGAATTGTGAAATAATTCTGAGTAGTAACTGTTCTTGGTGAGGTAACGTAATTTTACATTGCCTGTGTGTATTGTACTGAAGGGAATCGTAAGTAATAATGGTGAGCCCCGTAAGTGAGTACACCGACACCATAAAGTTATGTGCTAAGTTTAGCACTGTGTTGCATTGACTTTATTTATAACTACCAATATATATATGATTTTAAACTGTTGAACTGACAGTAGGATCAGACATATCCTGCTGTTTTGCTTTGGGTCAAACTTTTATATTTTCATCTCCATACATACAGAGAAATTAAGATCAGTAAATAAAATTTGATCTAGACTTTAGATTCTTATTTCAGATCCCAAGTATGGGTTATTATTACGGAGTAACTACAGTGCTAGGTGACACGAAGTAATAGAATATAACACAA
The DNA here is from genome assembly GCF_027579735.1 of Bombina bombina. Taxonomy (NCBI): domain Eukaryota; kingdom Metazoa; phylum Chordata; class Amphibia; order Anura; family Bombinatoridae; genus Bombina; species Bombina bombina. The sequence goes on along the minus strand of NC_069499.1, from coordinate 428,220,423 downwards.
AAAATGTGATGTGTAAAGAAAAAAAAATTTTATTTATACTAAGAGAATGGTAAAATGGTGAGAGAAAAAAACCCCAATTAGGATATATACTTGATGGCAGTATATAGTGAATGTGAATAACTATGATGAAGTGGTTGGTATATACTGGAAGAGGGGGGAATGTGTGGTATTCTCAACTAAGTGAGGCTATAGGTCTTTAGTGTCATTGACAGTAGGGAATTGAACGTGAGAATAATATATTTGAATTATTAATGTTCATAAGTACGAGTGAGAAATAATTCATTATTATAGTGAGAGGGGGAGAGTGAGAAAGAACAACATACATATGTTGAGTGTTAGTGAGGACTTGTTAGTGTTTAACTGTGAAAGCTTATTTACATTATGCAGTCTCTTGGGACCAATACTGAACCTCTAATCAAACAAATAATGTGGGAAAAATGATATTAAGATTAGGTGAGTGACAGATTATGAGAGCCGGTTGTAGAAGAAAGACCGTGACTCTTAATGGTAATTAATGCTGTTTTGATTGGTGTGTTATTTGGCTGTTTATTCGGATACGGTGAGGGTACATGGTTATTAAATCCCTTATTTCACATTATTTAAATCATATCCTCTGTATTATACATTTATGATGGGTATTGTATCAGACGAAATGTGTAACAGTAAATTCCTTATATAGGTTGTTTTAAGGATAACATTGATGTGTATTTTCCCCAAAAAAATATAAAGGTTGGGTGAGTATATAATACTAAGAACACTGTTTTAGATAATAGCGATACTATGTATTTTTAACTTAGGGGTTAGATATATACAAAAAAGTTGTTAAAGTCATTCATGCCAAATGGTTTTACCGCATTTAGAAGGTATATCCATTTGCACTCCATTTTTAATAAAGCCTTTTCAATGTTGCCACCTCTTATGCCAAGAGATGCTTTTTGGATCACAGTGTATTTTAGATCTTTAGGTGAACCACTGTGGTGTGATAAGAAATGTTTGGCCACAGAGGTGATTTTTTTTGCCTTTATCTTTGTCTCTTTGGGCATATTTGATGTTATACACATGTTCCAAGATGCGTGTTTTTATCTCCCTTGTCGTCATGCCAACATATGCCATTTGGCAAGAGCAATAGAGTACATATATTACTCCTATAGTGGTACATGAGAAATGTGCTTGGAGGTTATATACTTGTCCTGTTTTTTTAGTTATTGTTTTTGTTTTCAAAACATATTTACAGGCAGAGCAGGTACCACATGGGTACATACCTGGGTTTGTATCTTTTTTCTTGGCAGTTCTTACGAAATGACTGGATACCAATTTGTCTCTCAAGTTGTTTGGTCTCTTATATCCTAATGAGACTCTGTCGCCTATTAATGGTTTGAGAGTTTCATCATTTTGGAGTATGTTCCAATGGTCATTAATGATTTTGATGACATGTTGCATCTGGGGATTATATGTCGTAATGAGTCTGGGGCATGATTCTTGAGGAGTTTTGCTTTTAGGGATTAGTAATTCATCTCTACTTTTCCTAAGTGCTTTGTACTTGGCTCTTTTTATGGATTTTTTACTGTATCCACGTGCCATTAGTCTTTGTGCTAAAGCTACACTTTCCTGTATGTAGATCTCATTGGTAGTGCAGTTTCGACGGAGTCTTAAAAATTCCCCGTATGGTATAGCTTTCAGGGTACTTGGAGAGTGGGCACTGGAATGATGTAGAAGAGTATTGGTTGATGTTTCTTTCCTAAACATCGTGGTATTGATGAATCCTTCATTATTTTTGAATATTTTTAAATCCAAAAAGCATATCTCCTGCTGGTTAGCCTCAAAAGTTAATTTGATGTTTAGATCATTCTCATTAATTCTCTTCATAAAGGTCTCAAGTTGTTCATATGACCCTTCCCAGATGAAAAGAACATCATCTATGTATCTTAACCACATAGGGATGTGTTCAGTATATTGTTCAAGCTCATTAGAGAATACATAGAATAGTTCCCAGTAGCCTAGAAATAAATTCGCGTAAGTCGGCGCGCAAGCTGTACCCATAGCGGTACCTTGGGTTTGCAAGTAATACCTGTCATCGAATGTGAAAAAGTTGTGAGTCAGGACAAATTTTAAGAGTTGAATTATAAAGTCATTATGTAGGTTGTTATCATTATTATTTGAAGCCAAATAATATTTAATGGCTTTGATTCCATCTTCGTGTTTTATATTTGTGTACAGGGACTCAACGTCCGCTGTTACCAGCCACATATCCTCTGATAGTTTGATGTTTTGTAACATCTGCAATACCTCCATTGTGTCTCGTACATATGAGGGTATGCTTGTAAGATATTCCCTTAGTCACAAGTCCACAAATTTACTTGCATTTTCTGTTAGGTTGTCATTTCCTGACACGATAGGTCTTCCGGGGGGTATTGAGGAATTTTTGTGCACTTTGGGTAGAAAGTATAAAGTGGCAATTTTAGGGTTGTCCTTTATCAGAAACTTTTTCTCTGAGTTAGATATTATATTGGATTTCCAAGCACTTAATATCATCTGGTTGTATTGAGTAAGATATGAACTCTGAGGATTGAATATCAACTGTTTGTAGCAAGCAGAGTTAGATAATTGTTTTTTGGCCTCATCCATATACATTTGTTGTGGCCAAAGGACCACATTTCCACCTTTGTCCGATGGCTTGATTAAAACATCTTGCCATGATTCTATCTCTCTTAGTGCATCTATTTCATTGATGTTAAGGTTTTGTTTGGTCCTGTATATGGGCAATTATTCAATTTCTTTACATACCATCTTGCAGAAGATCTGTATCTCTGGAGATATGGAAAAGGATGGAACATAAGTGGATTTAGGTTTTACATTAGATTTCCAAACAGAAGATGCAGGTTCATCCAATTGGATATTTGTGTCAGTTACTGTTTGTATATCTGTGCTGTCTGCAGATAACTCCTGCAGTATATCTACAGTCAGTAAATCTTCTGCATTCAAACTGTTTGGATTAAAGGCATATAATTTTTTAAGTAGTATTTTTCTGGAGAACAGATGAATATCTTTTATTACCTCAAATTTGTTTAGTGAATTTACAGGGCAGAAAGACAGTCCTCTAGATAGTACAGATTTGTGTGTAGTACTTAATATATGATCAGAGAGGTTAATAATCCTCATTTGTTCATCCTTATCTTGCTGAAGGGACTCAATTCCCTTCTTCTTGTTGACTGTCTCACTGGGCCTGAGAATTTCCGTTTGTTGCCCCTGTTCTGAGTGTTGGGCTGATTGGCTGTGGTGACTGGTGGAGTTATGTTGTGAGGAGTTTTGGACAAAAAAGATGATGAGGAAGAAGAAGATGTGGAAGATTGTACTGAGCTGTAGCTCTTGGGTCTGGCACTATTGGTGTCTGTATTGCTGGTACTGTCATTGTCAGTATTTGTGTCAGAGTCATTGTCTGAAATATCAGTTTCACTTTCTGCACTGCTCTCAGATTGTTGAACAAGATATCTGTTACCCCTATATCTAGTGGTCACATTGCTGCGCCAACAATAAACTCTTTGATTTTGAAAATCTTCAATATCTCTCTGCAGCTTTTGTTTTTTAGTTGCTATTATTTCTTGCTCCAATTTGTCCAATTCTTTTTGGTATTTATCATACTGATTTTTGTAATCTATTTTATCGTTAAATTGGGACAGCTGGGCATTATATTCTTCAATTTCAGAATCTAACTTTGATAGTTCGAGTTTATCGTGTTTAATTAATATATTTATTAATTTGAGAGAGCACTCTGACAGTGCTGTTTCCCATTCTTTGGTTAAGTCATTGTTATAAAGGTTGAAGGCTGGAAATACCTTCATCCTTAACCCTCTGGGAATTATGTTTTTTCTGCATACTTCTCAAAGAAGTGCCAGTTCCACCATCTTTTGGATTGTTTATTTAAGGTTTGATGTAATTTACATAACACATTGTTTAATTCATCCTCATTGATTTGTATATTGTCCCTAGTGGAACTGTTAAAAATAGAGTTAAGTTCTGTAAGTCGTTTCTGATGGCGATTAGCTATGTCTGATTGAATATTCATTTTGTGTGTTTTATTGCTATATTGGATCCCCAAGGAAAAGGGCTAAACCCAGAAGAGAGAGTCTGGGTATATTCTCCCAAAGAACTAAGCTTTGAAAAATGTGGTAGGGGATAGTAGGAGTTAGTCAGTAATTAGATGTAGTACCTATTTTGTAAGTCACAGAGGGTATATAGTATACCAATACTTAGTAGTTACTTATAATAGTTGTGGTGCACATCTAATGTGGATTCTTAGAGGGTAGAACTAAACAACTAGGAATACTAATTGTACAAAGAGATACGCTTAGAATTAGAAAAGAATACCACATAAACAATTATTTCTTTGACTCCAAATGATCATATGAGTATGAAAATTACTCTATTAGTTTAAAATGTTCCATTACATTCATACTTTAATACTTTATTGTTTAAACTAGGAACAAACATTCACACAGAAATAGCCTAAAGGGTTAAAAACACTTAAACCCAGGAGAGTATATAGTAAACACTGTTCTATGTTTTCTACCTGATGCCCACAGATTTATAATAACGGATAAGCTAAGCCCTTACAATCCGAGGGCTATTTTACTTTTAAATAGTTATATTCTAAGGTAAATGGTAGGCACCAGGATTAAACGAATATATAGATAGTTTCAGATTCTATTGTTCACTAGGCAAGCAGTTAAAAGAGCGACAGACAGGAGAGAACTAGCTTCTCCTGCTGGACCCCTGACGCGCGTTTCACAGAACGCTTCCTCAGAGGGGGTGCGGGCCGCTGCTATTCAGCGTTATTTATGTTGGTGGTTGTCCCACCTCAAGCCCCTGATTTGTTGTCCCTCTCGATTTCTAATGGTTTTGATTGGATGCTCATTCTGTCGGTAATATGAATAGACAGTGACATCCGGTATTGCGTAACGAGTGGAGGGAGTGTAAGTAAGGGGGTGTATGCGATGTTGTTAGAAGGCCAATCAGTACCAAGTAAACAAGGGGTGTGTATGTTCTGTGGTAATGATTGGATGATCGCTGCGGATTGTAAATAAGGCATGAAGGCTTAAGCATTATTATGTATCATACCATATCACTACTAGTTAGTGATTTGTTATATCGTACCGCAATAGCATAATTGAGTTCTTAGTCTATAGATCAAATACATAAAATGTGAGATTCGTAAGCGGGCGCATTACGGAATATATCAAGATTATTCAAAGGTTGTGAGACAAATTGCTGCATACTGTTAGAGGAATAAGGAGCAGACTATAGTTTAGCTGCTACTTGATCATTATTATTAAAATATGCATATAGTGCGTTCTGACACATAGGTTAACCCTTGAACAATTGACCACCTTATAAGATACTGTCTTACCATTTTTATAAATGGAATTGTGAAATAATTCCGAGTAGTAACTGTTCTTGGTGAGGTAACGTAATTTTACATTGCCTGTGTGTATTGTACTGAAGGGAATCGTAAGTAATAATGGTGAGCCCCGTAAGTGAGTACACCGACACCATAAAGTTATGTGCTAAGTTTAGCACTGTGTTGCATTGACTTTATTTATAACTACCAATATATATATGATTTTAAACTGTTGAACTGACAGTAGGATCAAACATATCCTGCTGTTTTGCTTTGGGTCAAACTTTTATATTTTCATCTCCATACATACAGAGAAATTAAGATCAGTAAATAAAAGTTGATAAAATTTGATCTAGACTTTAGATTCTTATTTCAGATCCCAAGTATGGGTTATTATTACGGAGTAACTACAGTGCTAGGTGACACGAAGTAATAGAATATAACACAAAAAATGTGATGTGTAAAGAAAAAATTTTTTTTTATACTAAGAGAATGGTAAAATGGTGAGAGAAAAAAACCCCAATTAGGATATATACTTGATGGCAGTATATAGTGAATGTGAATAACTATGATGAAGTGGTTGGTATATACTGGAAGAGGGGGGAATGTGTGGTATTCTCAACTAAGTGAGGCTATAGGTCTTTAGTGTCATTGACAGTAGGGAATTGAACGTGAGAATAATATATTTGAATTATTAATGTTCATAAGTACGAGTGAGAAATAATTCATTATTATAGTGAGAGGGGGAGAGTGAGAAAGAACAACATACATATGTTGAGTGTTAGTGAGGACTTGTTAGTGTTTAACTGTGAAAGCTTATTTACATTATGCAGTCTCTTGGGACCAATACTGAACCTCTAATCAAACAAATAATGTGGGAAAAATTATATTAAGATTAGGTGAGTGACAGATTATGAGAGCCAGTTGTAGAAGAAAGACCGTGACTCTTAATGGTAATTAATGCTGTTTTGATTGGTGTGTTATTTGGCTGTTTATTCGGATACGGTGAGGGTACATGGTTATTAAATCCCTTATTTCACATTATTTAAATCATATCCTCTGTATTATACATTTATGATGGGTATTGTATCAGACGAAATGTGTAACAGTAAATTCCTTATATAGGTTGTTTTAAGGATAACATTGAAGTGTATTTTCCCCAAAAAAATATAAAGGTTGGGTGAGTATATAATACTAAGAACACTGTTTTAGATAATAGCGATACTATGTATTTTTAACTTAGGGGTTAGATATATACAAAAAAAGTTGTTAAAGTCATTCATGCCAAATGGTTTTACCGCATTTAGAAGGTATATCCATTTGCACTCCATTTTTAATAAAGCCTTTTCAACTCTTAAAATTTGTCCTGACTCACAACTTTTTCACATTCAATGACAGGTATTACTTGCAAACCCAAGGTACCGCTATGGGTACAGCCTGCGCGCCGACTTACGCAAATTTATTTCTAGGCTACTGGGAACTATTCTATGTATTCTCTAATGAGCTTGAACAATATACTGAGCACATCCCTATGTGGTTAAGATACATAGATGATGTTCTTTTCATCTGGGAAGGGTCATATGAACAACTTGAGACCTTTATGAAGAGAATTAATGAGAATGATCTAAACATCAAATTAACTTTTGAGGCTAACCAGCAGGAGATATGCTTTTTGGATTTAAAAATATTCAAAAATAATGAAGGATTCATCAATACCACGATGTTTAGGAAAGAAACATCAACCAATACTCTTCTACATCATTCCAGTACCCACTCTCCAAGTACCCTGAAAGCTATACCATACGGGGAATTTTTAAGACTCCGTCGAAACTGCACTACCAATGGGATCTACATACAGGAAAGTGTAGCTTTAGCACAAAGACTAATGGCACGTGGATACAGTAAAAAATCCATAAAAAGAGCCAAGTACAAAGCACTTAGGAAAAGTAGAGATGAATTACTAATCCCTAAAAGCAAAACTCCTCAAGAATCATGCCCCAGACTCATTACGACATATAATCCCCAGATGCAACATGTCATCAAAATCATTAATGACCATTGGAACATACTCCAAAATGATGAAACTCTCAAACCATTAATAGGCGACAGAGTCTCATTAGGATATAAGAGACCAAACAACTTGAGAGACAAATTGGTATCCAGTCATTTCGTAAGAACTGCCAAGAAAAAAGATACAAACCCAGGTATGTACCCATGTGGTACCTGCTCTGCCTGTAAATATGTTTTGAAAACAAAAACAATAACTAAAAAAACAGGACAAGTATATAACCTCCAAGCACATTTCTCATGTACCACTATAGGAGTAATATATGTACTCTATTGCTCTTGCCAAATGGCATATGTTGGCATGACGACAAGGGAGATAAAAACACGCATCTTGGAACATGTGTATAACATCAAATATGCCCAAAGAGACAAAGATAAAGGCAAAAAAATCACCTCTGTGGCCAAACATTTCTTATCACACCACAGTGGTTCACCTAAAGATCTAAAATACACTGTGATCCAAAAAGCATCTCTTGGCATAAGAGGTGGCAACATTGAAAAGGCTTTATTAAAAATGGAGTGCAAATGGATATACCTTCTAAATGCGGTAAAACCATTTGGCATGAATGACTTTAACAACTTTTTTGTATATATCTAACCCCTAAGTTAAAAATACATAGTATCGCTATTATCTAAAACAGTGTTCTTAGTATTATATACTCACCCAACCTTTATATTTTTTTGGGGAAAATACACATCAATGTTATCCTTAAAACAACCTATATAAGGAATTTACTGTTACACATTTCGTCTGATACAATACCCATCATAAATGTATAATACAGAGGATATGATTTAAATAATGTGAAATAAGGGATTTAATAACCATGTACCCTCACCGTATCCGAATAAACAGCCAAATAACACACCAATCAAAACAGCATTAATTACCATTAAGAGTCACGGTCTTTCTTCTACAACCGGCTCTCATAATCTGTCACTCACCTAATCTTAATATCATTTTTCCCACATTATTTGTTTGATTAGAGGTTCAGTATTGGTCCCAAGAGACTGCATAATGTAAATAAGCTTTCACAGTTAAACACTAACAAGTCCTCACTAACACTCAACATATGTATGTTGTTCTTTCTCACTCTCCCCCTCTCACTATAATAATGAATTATTTCTCACTCGTACTTATGAACATTAATAATTCAAATATATTATTCTCACGTTCAATTCCCTACTGTCAATGACACTAAAGACCTATAGCCTCACTTAGTTGAGAATACCACACATTCCCCCCTCTTCCAGTATATACCAACCACTTCATCATAGTTATTCACATTCACTATATACTGCCATCAAGTATATATCCTAATTGGGGTTTTTTTCTCTCACCATTTTACCATTCTCTTAGTATAAAAATTTTTTTTTTTCTTTACACATCACATTTTTTGTGTTATATTCTATTACTTCGTGTCACCTAGCACTGTAGTTACTCCGTAATAATAACCCATACTTGGGATCTGAAATAAGAATCTAAAGTCTAGATCAAATTTTATCAACTTTTATTTACTGATCTTAATTTCTCTGTATGTATGGAGATGAAAATATAAAAGTTTGACCCAAAGCAAAACAGCAGGATATGTCTGATCCTACTGTCAGTTCAACAGTTTAAAATCATATATATATATTGGTAGTTATAAATAAAGTCAATGCAACACAGTGCTAAACTTAGCACATAACTTTATGGTGTCGGTGTACTCACTTACGGGGCTCACCATTATTACTTACGATTCCCTTCAGTACAATACACACAGGCAATGTAAAATTACGTTACCTCACCAAGAACAGTTACTACTCGGAATTATTTCACAATTCCATTTATAAAAATGGTAAGACAGTATCTTATAAGGTGGTCAATTGTTCAAGGGTTAACCTATGTGTCAGAACGCACTATATGCATATTTTAATAATAATGATCAAGTAGCAGCTAAACTATAGTCTGCTCCTTATTCCTCTAACAGTATGCAGCAATTTGTCTCACAACCTTTGAATAATCTTGATATATTCCGTAATGCGCCCGCTTACGAATCTCACATTTTATGTATTTGATCTATAGACTAAGAACTCAATTATGCTATTGCGGTACGATATAACAAATCACTAACTAGTAGTGATATGGTATGATACATAATAATGCTTAAGCCTTCATGCCTTATTTACAATCCGCAGCGATCATCCAATCATTACCACAGAACATACACACCCCTTGTTTACTTGGTACTGATTGGCCTTCTAACAACATCGCATACGCCCCCTTACTTACACTCCCTCCACTCGTTACGCAATACCGGATGTCACTGTCTATTCATATTACCGACAGAATGAGCATCCAATCAAAACCATTAGAAATCGAGAGGGACAACAAATCAGGGGCTTGAGGTGGGACAACCACCAACATAAATAACGCTGAATAGCAGCGGCCCGCACCCCCTCTGAGGAAGCGTTCTGTGAAACGCGCGTCAGGGGTCCAGCAGGAGAAGCTAGTTCTCTCCTGTCTGTCGCTCTTTTAACTGCTTGCCTAGTGAACAATAGAATCTGAAACTATCTATATATTCGTTTAATCCTGGTGCCTACCATTTACCTTAGAATATAACTATTTAAAAGTAAAATAGCCCTCGGATTGTAAGGGCTTAGCTTATCCGTTATTATAAATCTGTGGGCATCAGGTAGAAAACATAGAACAGTGTTTACTATATACTCTCCTGGGTTTAAGTGTTTTTAACCCTTTAGGCTATTTCTGTGTGAATGTTTGTTCCTAGTTTAAACAATAAAGTATTAAAGTATGAATGTAATGGAACATTTTAAACTAATAGAGTAATTTTCATACTCATATGAGCATTTGGAGTCAAAGAAATAATTGTTTATGTGGTATTCTTTTCTAATTCTAAGCGTATCTCTTTGTACAATTAGTATTCCTAGTTGTTTAGTTCTACCCTCTAAGAATCCACATTAGATGTGCACCACAACTATTATAAGTAACTACTAAGTATTGGTATACTATATACCCTCTGTGACTTACAAAATAGGTACTACATCTAATTACTGACTAACTCCTACTATCCCCTACCACATTTTTCAAAGCTTCAAGGGGTTAGTGTTAGGTTTTATTAAGGGGGGATTGGGTGGGTTTTAGAGTAGGGTTGGGTGTGTGGTGGGTGGTGGGTTTTAATGTTGGGGGGGTATTGTCTTTTTTTTTTTACAGGTAAAAGAGCTGATTACTTTGGGGCAATACCCCGCAAAAGGCCCTTTTAAGGGCTATTTGTAATTTAGTGTAGGGTAAGGATTTTTTTTATTTTGGGGGGCTTTTTTATTTTATTAGGGGGATTAGATTAGGTGTAATTAGTTTTAAAAAATTGTAATTATTTTATTATTTTATGTAATTTAGTGGGTTTTTTTTCGTACTTTAGTTTATTTAATTTAATTGTAATTAATTGTAGTTAGTTTAGGTAATTAATTTAATTATAGTGTAGTGTTAGGTGTAATTGTAACTTAGGTTAGGGTTTATTTTACAGATAAATTTGTACTTATTTTAACTAGGTAGTTATTAAGTAGTTAATAACTATTTAATAACTATTGTACCTAGTTAAAATAAATACAAAGTTGCCTGTAAAATAAAAATAAAACCTAACGCCTAGATTTAGAGTTTGGCGTTAGCCGTCAAAACCAGCGTTAGAGCTTTCTGGGCTAACGCCGGTTTATAAAGCTCTTAACTACTGTGCTCTAAAGTACACTAACACCCATAAACTACCTATGTACCCCTAAACCGAGGCCCCCCCACATCGCCGCCACTCTATTAAAAAATTTTAACCCCTAATCTGCCGACCGCACACGGCCGCAACCTACGTTATCCCTATGTACCCCTAATCTGCTGCCCCTAATACCGCCGACACCTACATAATATTTATTAACCCCTAATCTGCCGCCCCCGCTATCGCTGACACCTGCATATTTTTGTTAACCCCTAATCTGCCGCTCCGTACACCGCCGCAACCTACATTATACCTATGTACCCCTAATCTTCTGCCCCTAACACAGCCGACCCCTATATTATATTTATTAACCCCTAATATGCCACCCCCAACGTTGCCTCCACCTACCTACAATAATTAACCCCTAATCTGCCGACCGGACCACACCGCTACTATAATAAATGTATTAACCCCTAAAGCTAAGTCTAACCCTAACACTAACACCCCCCTAACTTAAATATAATTTAAATTTATGAAATAAATTAACTCTTATTAAATAAATTATTCCTATTTAAAGCTAAATACTTACCTGTAAAATAAACCCTAATATAGCTACAATATAAATAATAATTATATTGTAGCTATTTTAGGATTAATATTTATTTTACAGGCAACTTTGTATTTATTTTAACCAGGTACAATAGCTATTAAATAGTTAAGAACTATTTAATAGCTAAAATAGTTAAAATAATTACAAAATTACCTGTAAAATAAATCCTAACCTAAGTTACAATTAAACCTAACACTACACTATCAATAAATTAATTAAATACAATACCTACAAATAACTACAATTAAATAAACTAACTAAAGTACAAAAAATAAAAAAGAACTAAGTTACAAAAAATAAAAAAATATTTACAAACATTAGAAATATATTACAACAATTTTAAACTAATTACACCTACTCTAAGCCCCCTAATAAAATAACAAAGACCCCCAAAATAAAAAAATGCCCTACCCTATTCTAAATTAAAAAAGTTCAAAGTTCTTTTACCTTACCAGCCCTGAAAAGGGCCATTTGCGGGGCATGCCCCAAATAATTCAGCTCTTTTGCCTGTAAAAAAAAACATACAATACCCCCCCCCCCAACATTACAACCCACCACCCACATACCCCTAATCTAACCCAAACCCCCCTTAAATAAACCTAACACTAAGCCCCTGAAGATCTTCCTACCTTATCTTCACCATGCCAGGTTCACCGATCCGTCCTCCGAAGTCTTGATCCAAGCCTCCGAAGTCTTCATCAGGCTGGTGATCCATAATCCGGCTGAAGTCTTCTATCAAGCGGCGGCTGAAGAGGTCCAGAAAAGGCTCCAAAGTCTTCATCCTATCCGGGAAGTAGAGGAGATCCGGACCGGCAACCATCTTGATCCAAGCGGCATCTTCTATCTTCATCCGATGACGAACGGCTCCATCTTGAAGACCTCCATCGCGGATCCATCCTCTTCTTCCGACGTCCAACTGAAGAATGAAGGTTCCTTTAAGGGACCTCATCCAAGATGGCGTCCCTCGAATTCCGATTGGCTGATAGGATTCTATCAGCCAATCGGAATTAAGGTAGGTAAATTCTGATTGGCTGATGGAATCAGCCAATCAGATTCAAGTTCAATCCGATTGGCTGATTGGATCAGCCAATCAGATTGAGCTCACATTCTATTGGCTGTTCCGATCAGCCAATAGAATGCGAGCTCAATCTGATTGGCTGATCCAATCAGCCAATCGGATTGAACTTGAATCTGATTGGCTGATTCCATCAGCCAATCAGAATTTTCCTACCTTAATTCCAATTGGCTGATAGAATCCTATCAGCCAATCGGAATTCGAGGGACGCCATCTTGGATGACGTCCCTTAATGGAACCTTCATTCTTCAGTTGGACGTCGGAAGAAGAGGATGGATCCGCGATGGAGGTCTTCAAGATGGAGCCGTTCATCATCGGATGAAGATAGAAGATGCCGCTTGGATCAAGATGGTTGCCGGTCCGGATCTCCTCTTCTTCCCGGATAGGATGAAGACTTTGGAGCCTCTTCTGGACCTCTTCAGCCGCCGCTTGATAGAAGACTTCAGCCGGATTATGGATCGCCAGCCCCCGCTTGGGCTTGGATGAAGACTTCGGAGGCTTGGATCAAGACTTCGGAGGACGGATCGGTGAACCTGGCATGGTGAAGATAAGGTAGGAAGATCTTCAGGGGCTTAGGGTTAGGTTTATTTAAGGGGGGTTTGGGTTAGATTAGGGGTATGTGGGTTGTAATGTGGGGGGGGTATTGTATGTTTTTTTTTACAGGCAAAAGAGCTGAATTATTTGGGGCATGCCCCGTAAATGGCCCTTTTCAGGGCTGGTAAGGTAAAAGAGCTTTGAACTTTTTTAATTTAGAATAGGGTAGGGCATTTTTTTATTTTGGGGGTATTTGTTATTTTATTAGGGGGCTTAGAGTAGGTGTAATTAGTTTAAAATTGTTGTAATATTTTTCTAATGTTTATAAGTATTTTTTATTTTTTGTAACTTAGTTCTTTTTTATTTTTTGTACTTTAGTTAGTTTATTTAATTGTAGTTATTTGTAGGTATTGTATTTAATTAATTTATTGATAGTGTAGTGTTAGGTTTAATTGTAACTTAGGTTAGGATTTATTTTACAGGTAATTTTGTAATTATTTTAACTATTTTAGCTATTAAATAGTTCTTTACTATTTAATAGCTATTGTACCTGGTTAAAATAAATACAAAGTTGCCTGTAAAATAAATATTAATCCTAAAATAGCTACAATATAATTATTTGTTATATTGTAGCTATATTAGGGTTTATTTTACAGGTAAGTATTTATCTTTAAATAGGAATAATTTATTTAATAAGAGTTAATTTATTTAGTTAGATTTAAATTATATTTAAGTTAGAGGGGTGTTAGGGTTAGACTTAGCTTTAGGGGTTAATACATTTATTATAGTAGCGGTGTGGTCCGGTCGGCAGATTAGGGGTTAATTATTGTAGGTAGGTGGAGGCGATGTTGGGGGCGGCATATTAGGGGTTAATAAATATAATATAGGGGTCGGCTGTGTTAGGGGCAGCAGATTAGGGGTACATAGGTATAATGTAGGTTGCGGCGGTGTACGGAGCGGCAGATTAGGGGTTAAAAAAATATGCAGGTGTCAGCGATAGCGGGGGCGGCAGATTAGGGGTTAATAAATATTATGTAGGTGTCGCGGTATTAGGGGCAGCAGATTAGGTGTACATAGGGATAACGCAGGTTGCGGCCGTGTGCGGTCGGCAGATTAGGGGTTAAACATTTTTAATAGAGTGGCGGCGATGTGGGGGGGGCCTCGGTTTAGGGGTACATAGGTAGTTTATGGGTGTTAGTGTACTTTAGAGCACAGTAGTTAAGAGCTTTATAAACCGGCGTTAGCCCAGAAAGCTCTTAACTACTGACTTTTTTTTGCGGCTGGAGTTTTGTCGTTAGATTTTTAACGCTCACTTCAGCCACGACTCTAAATACCAGCGTTAGAAAGATCCAATTGAAAAGATAGAATACGCAATTGACGTAAGGGGATCTGCGGTATGGAAAAGTCGCGGCTGCAAAGTGAGCGTTAGACCCTTTCCTGACTGACTCTAAATACCAGCGGTAGCCCAAAACCAGCGTTAGGAGCCTCTAACGCTGGTTTTGACGGCTAATGCCAAACTCTAAATCTAGGCGTGAGTTACTAATTTAAGGGAAGATCACTGCACTCAGCAAAATCCTGAAGCACTGTTAATGGTCATAAACACTATTTAAACATTGAGGGAAATATTAGGAATAAATCATAAATTACTCCATAACTGCACCATGACATAACACTCTCTTAAAGGGATAGGGAAATCCCCGAATATCAAGAAACTGGAAATTGGAGATTACAACAACTTACATGGAACAATGGATCTCATATAGTATATAATATACAGTAATATGGATTGTGAGACTCTCATCAGCCAGTGTCATAGTAGGGAGGCAAAGAATATTCCCCCTGTAACTTCCCAAGTACTGGTGAACCTTCTTGGTAGACCATGTCTTCACATCAGGATTTCTTTATAGGTAACAATGCCAGTCCAGGCTAACGTTCAATCCATTTGGGCATACTGTGTTCAGGGTAAAGATCCACTTAGCCTCAATTGAAGCTGTTTCCGATGTCTGTCCCCACCCCTCGATAGTACTGGTACATGATCAATTAGTTTGAACCTCAGGTCCTGCACTGAGTGTCCCTTGGTGGCAAAGTGAAGGGCCACAGGTTAGTTACTTTCCCATTTTTAATTGCGGCTCTAATGGAGGACCTGTGGTTGGCCATACATGTGCATGCATCATCTCCCATCTTTATAATATAGAAAAGGCCACACAGGCAGTTGATCATGTATATTACAAACAAGGTGATACATGTTAGATAGTGCTGTATTTGAAAGTTTCGATTAGTCTCTGGATGTTGGAAGGTAGAGCCCGGAATCATGGCATTGCATGTTGTACAGCCAATACATCAAAAACATCCTCTTTTTGTGCCCTTCAGCCATGTTGATTTGGTATAGCAGTGTTTGGGATCTGTTCACACCAATTTTTCGTCATTTGATTTCGGGAATCATTCTCTTCCACCCCTTTAGATCTATTTTGTTCATTGATGCAGTCAATAAATGTTCCCTTTTATATCCCCTGGCAATAAACCTTGCTGCCATGTCCTGTAGTTGTAGGTTCTTCTTCAAAATATCACTGTTGTTGCAATTTACCCTAGCCATTTGGCCTAGTGGTATAGCCCTTAGTAGGGAAGAGGGGTGGCAGCTCTGTATGTGTAGGATCGAATTCCTATCGGTCAGTTTATGGTATAGCGTGGTACCCACTTTCTCGTTATCTCTAAAGATGCAAGGTCGAGGAATTCTACTTTCTCCTTACTCAGATTTATCTTGAACTGAATTGGAAGTTTCAGGTCATTAAGATCCTTAAACCACTTCTCAACTGTTGCTGGGGGTCCTGCCCAAATTAAGAAGAGGTCATCAATATATTGTTGGTACATGACCACCTCCTTTTTGTGATAAGCCTTCATGATTTCTTTTTCATAATGCTCCATGTAAAGGTTAGCAAAGGAGGGGGCCACGTTCGACCCCATGGCAGTCCCTTTTATTTGGCTATAATAAGTCTCTTCAAATCTGAAGTAATTGAGCCGTAGACTTAATTCCAAAACTTGCAGCAGAAACGTCATTGGATGTCCCACATAATGATATCTACTCAATCCTCTTGCTACCATCTTGATGCCATCTTGTTGTAGTATAACTGTGTATACACTGGTTACGTCTGCCGTATATATATATATATATATATATATATATATATATATATATAAAAATAAATATAATACATGATAGAGAGTGCACTCACCAGGACTTATTAATAGTTTTATCCCTTAGATCTAAGGAATAAAACTATTAATAAGTCCTGGTGAGTGCACACTCTATCATTTACTGTGCATTTCTTCTGTTGCACCCCGGGCAGTTCATTTGGAATCTGGATATCTCTCCAAGGATGGAGAGAGCTAAAGAGGGGAGAGAGAGAGCAAAAGAGGGGAGAGCCAAAGAGGGGGGGGGAGAGCGCCAAAGAGGGGGGAGAGAACAAAAGAGGGGGGAGAGAGCCAAAGAGGGGAGAGCAAAAGAGGGGGGGGAGAGCCAAAGAGGGGGGGAGCCAAAGGGGAGGGGGGAGCCAAAGGGGAGGGGAGAGCCAAAGAGGGGGGAGAGAGAGAGCCAAAGAGGGGGGAGAGAGAGAGCCAAAGAGGGGGGGAGAGAGAGCCAAAGAGGGGGGAGAGAGAGCCAAAGAGGGGGGAGAGAGAGAGCCAAAGGGGGGAGAGAGAGAGCCAAAGAGGAGAGAGAGCAAAAGAGGGGAGAGAGCCAAAGAGGGGGGGGGAGAGCCAAAGGGGGGGAAGAGCCAAAGAGGGGGGGAGAGCCAAAGGGGGGGGGAGAGCCAAAGAGGGGGGGGAGCCAAAGGGGGGGGAGAGCCAAAGGGGGGGGAGAGAGAGCAAAAGAAAGGATGGAGAGAGCTAAAGAGGGGAGAGAGAGAGCAAAAGAGGGGAGAGAGAGAGAACAAAGGAGAGGGGGGGAGAGAAAGCAAAAGAGAGGGGAGAAAGAAAGCAAAAGAGAGGGGGGAAGAGAGAGCAAAAGAAAGGGGGGAGAGAGCAAGGGGTGGGACCGCTGTTCTGAAAAAAATGGCCCGTGTACACGGGCTTTAGTACTAGTATATATATAACAGAATAGACAAACACTACAGATTCCAAATGAACTGCCCGGGGTGCAACAGAAGAAATGCACAATAAATGATAGAGAGTGCACTCACCAGGACTTATTGAGTGCAATCTCTATCATTTATTATATATATATATATATATATATATATATATCCATTATAGCCCTTTCCATTCAAATACCCTGTCATATACCATATAACTTTTAACCCTTATAATTATTGTTTTTTTAAATTTATATGAATTTTTATTAGATAGTCCATATATAAGTGTAAAACTTTATTTTATTGCATTTATATTGTGTTTGGTGCAACTATTATTTAGTCCTAACCCTTTACACAAGGACTTCAGTTGCACTAATTCAACGGTCACGTGCGCAAGTTAGTGTGGGTGCGATATTTCAAAATTGAGTGCACTAACATTAGCGTGCCACTTGTAATCTAGTACTATATGGGTATCTGAATATTATTATTATTATCGGTTATTTGTAGAGCACCAACAGATTCTGCAGCGCTATAAACAAATGCAGAGTACAACAAAACAATTATAGGGATCAAATGGGTAGAGGGCCCTGCCAAGAGTTGCTCTGTTGTAGTCAGCTCTTAAGAAGGTGATCTACAAACAGCTGGACTCTTAGGCTTACATGCTAAGGGGGTTCAAGGGGATAGCAATGGAGGAGAGGAAACAGTATAAAGAAAGGCTAGTGTAAGTTATATGCATTCCTGAACAGTAGAGTCTTTAGGGAGCGCTTGAAGCTTTCAAAACTAGGGGAGCGTCTTGTGGAGTGAGGCAGAGAGTTCCACAAGATGGGAGCCAGTCTGGAGAAGTCCTGTATACGGGAGTGTGATGAGGTAACAAGAGAGGAGGAGAGTAGGAGGTCATGAGCAGAGCGAAGGGGACGGGAGGGAGAGTATCTGGAGACAAGGTCTGAGATATAGGGGGAAGCAGTGCAGTTGAGGGCTTTGTATGTCAGAGTGAGAATTTTGTGTTTGATCCTAGAGGCAAGAGAAAGCCAGTGAAGGGATTGGCAGAGAGGTGCAGCAGATGAAGAGCGACGTGCAAGGAAAATGAGCCTGGCAGAGGCATTCATTATGGATTGTAAAGGAGCTAGGAGGCAGGTGGGGAGACCAGAGAGGACAGAGTTGCAGTAATCGAGGCGGGAAAGGATGAGAGAGTGGATTAAAATCTTAGTTCTGTCTTGTGTAAGGAAGTGTCTAATTTTAGATATTTTTTTGAGGTGGAAGCGGCAGGCCAAACATCTAGCAGATTATGACATTTGAAATAATATAGGAAAATTTAAGAAGCGAGGCCAAACATCAAGCAGATTATGACATTTTAAATAATATAGGAAAATGTATGGATTAAATAGTAAAAGTGTTTCTTCTGAGTTGTTATGTTAGCAGGCCATAGACTTCATAGATATATAATTATATATAAGATGTTGTCAACCAGAAAAAGTGGCAGTTTTGCTGATGTACAACATAAAATTTGACAGCTAACACTTCCATTGACACAGTCTTCTTCTAAGGGCAAATTATTAATTCACTTGCTATAAAAAACAGTCAATACTCATTTAGCAAACTTCACAATCATTAGCAAAACCTATGTCTTTCTGTGAAAATCACATTGGAAAAAAAAATACAACAGTTAAAATTTTGACATAACAATCAGTTGCATATACAGAGCATTTCCCTTTAGACCAATTATATCTTATAAACAATGTTAAATTGCAGCTTCTCTGAAACGTTTGCTTCTGATTCACATTTATTAGGATACAAGCAAATAAATGTTGTTTCATTTTACTTTGCTGAAAATGTAAAAAAACAGTGTCCTTCTATTCAAATTTGTTTTTTATTGAGGTTCATTTATAGAAATACAGCATTATTAGAATAATCTGTGCATCACATAAAGTGATATCAAATATGCAATGAATATAAAAAACAAAATGGAATAATGAAATCTACCCATGAGGTAATACAATTTTCTTGTGGACAGTATAGAAGGAGTATGCCAACTAGATACCTCTCAGATGACACAAGAGGTCACCCTTGGACCTCAAAGAATAGGACATTTTAAGGCTACAGAAGGTCATTTGAAACTAGGGAGACCACTTTTGGGTCTCAGATGCCAAACCTCTTTTTCAAAGAATACTGAGAACATTAGATATAAAGTATACATCTCCGACTCAAGCTGAAGCCACTTTTGGACTTCTGGTCACATTAAAATAACTCGGCAGGAGACATATTATTTAACTCACACAGGCCACTTTTGGGCCTCAGTAAATATTGTATACATTACACAGCTGTTGAATATATTGCTATAGTAGATAAAACATTCACCAACCTTTTAACCTTAATTTTATATTGTGTTTTATATCCCGTTATATATTAAATCTTAATAAATATTGATTTCCCCTGACTGAAATGTACTAACCACTTAAGGGCTGCTAGCTGCTTAATAGAATTAGAAAGGGTATTGTGAGGGACCAAGAATAGAAAGTCGCTTGTGGGTCTATTTTAAAAAATGAATAGGCATAATCGGTAGGAGAACGTCATCAGAGAGATTCCAGGTTAACCAGATGAAGCAGGAGTTTGACCATAATACTCTTAAAAGGTACCAAGGGAAATATAAGGTTATAGTTATGCATCAAGATTTTTAATGCAGGTGCAGATGTACTAGAGCAGGGATTTTCAACCTTTTCTTTGCCATGGCACATTTTTTTACATCCTGCGGCACACAACCATCCCAAAATGTTACAAAATCACACATTGTAGCCTAATACAGCATATATATATATATACACACACACACATACACACACACACACACATACTGTACTGTGCTGTCATGCCATGCCTCATACAAACTATACAGATGCAACTTATTTTTTTACATCCGTTTTTTAGGCATACACATCATGCACTCACACAATTCTTCACAATTTCCTCGCCTTCTATCCATTCCTCTCCCTTGCTTGTTCACCCTCTCTTGTACTAAATTGTAATCCTCTCCCTCACTCATAAAGTTAGGTTGTTATATTCTAAACTTGAACCCCAGCCCTACTGCTATACAGCTTTGATCTTTCATGCTGGCTTCTGTTGTCATGCACCTTGGTCTAAGTAGAATCTTCATGACTGCTAAACAGCACTGCACATTCCATCTTTTCAGGCCAGTAAGGTAAAAAATTAAATTGGGAGAAATTTACCCATGCCTAGTGGATTTGCCGCTTGCATTTCTGAAGTAATGTAAAATGGATATTTGTGCATTTACGATACCAAATTTGGTAGGACATTTCTGCTTAATGTTTTGGTTTTTAAAATAAACATTTTCAGCATGAATTTCATGGTAAGTTTTATTGTACTTACTGTAATTAGCTCCATATCATGGCTTGGCTCCCGGCCTAGTAGTAGTCACAAAGCTTACTTCTTTCTTATTTTCATTCAGTGCTTTTTACATAAAAATGCTGTCCAGTATTATTTGGGGGTACTTTTATTACTTGAAAAAAGGCGGGATGTTGGGTTTCTGTTAATTAGCTTTAAAGGGGGACAACCCTTTGTTGAGTGCATCTGAGGAGAGTTGACATGGAAATTATTTATTTAGTACAATTTACTTTCTTTTTTTTAGGTACATCACTAGCCTTACTGAGTTTGTTTTCACTTTATTCATAAAATACTTAAAATTACAATATGACTGCACTACAAATAACGGTCAATCTGTTTTTATATTGTAACCGTTGTAACGCACCATAAACATAAGTGCTCAGATAAAGGTTACGTAATATTTGTGAGTTCGTATTGGTTTGCGATCTGGATTTTTGTATTTTTATATTCTCCAGAACGAGCTAAAAAGCATGGGCACACCTATAGCATTCAGTGAGAGTGTTCTACCTAGCACTTTATTAAATTAAGGACATTATCATAATGGGTTAATAGGCCCTGTTAACTTCACCTGGTTCCCAGCAAGTAGTAGATGGGAGACGGGAGACGGAACCAGCGGAGAGAGCCGGCCAATGTCAGCCATAAATCCCGCCCTTTACCAAGATGAACAAATTAACTTGTTTAAGCAGAAACAACTTCTGCCTGTCAATAGCATCATCAGCGTTGTGACTATACTGACACCTGCATACTGAGTCTACTCTGCTCAAAGCAGGGCGGCCGCTCACCTAATGATTTGTTTACAATACATGACATATTGACATTCATTCACAAACAATCATAATGATTGTTTGTAAATGAATGTAAATATGTCATGTTGTAAATGATGCCATCTGACTGATGAGCCTGTCAGTCTGCCTCTGCGATGGCGGCATACCTGACGATCTCTCACGGCACACTAGTGTGCCGTGGCACATTGGTTTAAAATCACTGTACTAGAGTATGTTTCTACCCTATGACATATTTCTAAACACATTTGTGAAGAGACTATGGGGCAAAATAGCTAGGCTCAATATACATTTTTACTAGTGTTACATTGCCAGCTTATATTAAAGTTATAAATATAGAAGTATTAAAGTTATGAAATTAGTTGTCATCCATTTTGAGATGTGCTATCCCGGCCGCAGACAACGCATTCTTCAGTGTAGAATAAGTTAGGACGACCAACCTTCATTCAAAAAATAGCTGTCATCAATATATGCTATCAAGTATAGGACTGAATTAAAGCAGACAATTTATGTTAATATTATTGTTCCCTCAGGGCTGCATTGATCTATCAAAAGCATTAACTAGACTGCGTCTATTGGGAATGAACAATACTATATCTGACTACTTGTTTCCTTACTCATATAAAGGGGGCTTTCAGTTAAAGGGACATGGCAAGCAGCTTGTTATACGGGTAAGCAGTAACACATTTAACTACTATCAGTAAGAATGGATATTCTGAGTTTCCCAGATGTCTATTGCCCATAACAGGTTTAGCTTCATTTGAACAGGTAACACATCAATAAATGAGAAGCATCTTAGTTAAAAAAAAAACAAAAAAAAACATATGTGCGTTATAAGTCTCTTCACTCTGCTAGAACTGATAATATAGGGTATACACAGGGAGAACATGCAATGGAGTGTAGGCGAGAATGGTCCATAACAATTAATAAAGTCTCAGATTGAGAGTCTTCACAGACCCTGAACCTTAGTTATCTATTTCAGGACTTATACTAACAGGGATGTCACTGAGCAGGAGTAGCATCTCACTATAGATCTCACAAGCTTAGTATTACCACCCAAGGCTCAAGAGTATTAGTCCTGGTTCTCACTTCATACTTATCCCACCACATGTTGTACTTTCTGGGGAACAATACAGTCTAGTGAACTTCCTGATCCACTGTGTGACTTAATTGCAGCTTAATTCCAACCTGTGCCAGCCTCCGTTGTCTTCTAGCAGGCTCATTGTACCTGTTGTCTGCCATCTATTCAGGCGTAATACATCTGACAATAATGCGGGTCTTGTGTATCCCACTCTTGTTGGATGGGCGCCATCTTGTTGAAGTAGGAGCTTGAGTGACTCTTGTGTGGGCCTATGTGGAATTAGATCGTCCACATCTAAGTATCTAAGTATACTCACAACAAGTCTAAGGAACATTCACAGACCCACATTTGCAGCTGACACTGCTCTCTGCATCAGCTGACTTAAAGTATACTCACAACAAGTCTAATGAACATTCACAGACCCACATTTGCAGCTGACACTGCTCTCTGCATCAGCTGGCTTAAAGTATACTCACAACAAGCCTAAGGAACATTCACAGACCCACATTTGCAGCTGACACTGCTCTCTGCATCAGCTGACTTAAAGTATACTCACAACAAGTCTAAGGAACATTCACAGACCCACATTTGCAGCTGACACTGCTCTCTGCATCAGCTGACTTAAAGTATACTCACAACAAGTCTAAGGAACATTCACAGACCCACATTTGCAGCTGACACTGCTCTCTGCATCAGCTGACTTAAAGTATACTCACAACAAGTCTAAGGAACATTCACAGACCCACATTTGCAGCTGACACTGACTCTCTGCATCAGCTGGCTTAAAGTATACTCACAACAAGTCTAAGGAACATTCACAGACCCACATTTGCAGCTGACACTGCTCTCTGCATCAGCTGACTTAAAGTATACTCACAACAAGTCTAAGGAACATTCACAGACCCACATTTGCAGCTGACACTGCTCTCTGCATCAGCTGACTTAAAGTATACCTCACAACAAGTCTAAGGAACATTCACAGACCCAGCATTTGCAGCTGACCACTGCACTTCTGCATCAGCTGACTTAAAGTTATACTCACAACAAGTCTAAGGAACATTCTACAGACCCACATTTGCAGCTGACACTACGCTCTCTGCATCAGCTGGCTTAGGAGTATACTCACAACAAGTCTAAGGACATTCACAGACCCACAATTTGTTACAGCTGACACTGCTCTCTGCATCAGCTGACCTTTAAGTAATATTACTCACCACAAGTCTAATGGATACATTCAACAGACCCACATTGCAGCTGGACCACCTGCTCTCTGCATACAGCTGACTTAAAGTATACTCCACAACAGTCTATACAAGGAACATTCACAGAACCCACATTTTGCAGCTGACATGCTCTCTGCATCAGCTGCTAACAGTATACTCACAGACAAGTCTAAGGAACTTTCACATGACCCACATTTGCAGCTGACCACATGCTCTCTGCATCAGCAGCTCGGCTTTATAGTATATCTCACAACGTAGTCTAAGGAACAATTCAACAGACCCACATTTGCATGCACTGACACTGCTCTCTGCATCAGATGCTAAAGTATACTTCACAACATGTCTAAGGGAACATTCACAGACCCACATTTGCAGCTGACCCACTGCTCTCTGCATCAGCTGACCTTAAAGTATTCTCACAAACAAGTCTAAGGAACATTCACAGACCCACATTTGCAGCTGACACTGCTCTCTGCATCAGCTGACTTAAAGTATACTCACAACAAGTCTAAGGAACATTCACAGACCCACATTTGCAGCTGACACTGCTCTCTGCATCAGCTGACTTAAAGTATACTCACAACAAGTCTAAGGAACATTCACAGACCCACATTTGCAGCTGACACTGCTCTCTGCATCAGCTGACTTAAAGTATACTCACAACAAGTCTAAGGAACATTCACAGACCCACATTTGCAGCTGACACTGCTCTCTGCATCAGCTGACTTAAAGTATACTCACAACAAGTCTAAGGAACATTCACAGACCCACATTTGCAGCTGACACTGCTCTCTGCATCAGCTGACTTAAAGTATACTCACAACAAGTCTAAGGAACATTCACAGACCCACATTTGCAGCTGACACTGCTCTCTGCATCAGCTGACTTAAAGTATACTCACAACAAGTCTAAGGAACATTCACAGACCCACATTTGCAGCTGACACTGCTCTCTGCATCAGCTGACTTAAAGTATACTCACAACAAGTCTAAGGAACATTCACAGACCCACATTTGCAGCTGACACTGCTCTCTGCATCAGCTGACTTAAAGTATACTCACAACAAGTCTAAGGAACATTCACAGACCCACATTTGCAGCTGACACTGCTCTCTGCATCAGCTGACTTAAAGTATACTCACAACAAGTCTAAGGAACATTCACAGACCCACATTTGCAGCTGACACTGCTCTCTGCATCAGCTGGACTTAAAGTATACTCACAACAAGTCTAAGGAACATTCACAGACCCACATTTGCAAGCTGACAACTGCTCTCTGCATCAGCTGACTTAAAGTATACTCACAACAAGTCTAAGGAACATTCACAGACCCACATTTGCAGCTGACACTGCTCTCTGCATCAGCTGACTTAAAGTATACTCACAACAAGTCTAAGGAACATTCACAGACCCACATTTGCAGCTGACACTGCTCTCCTGCATCAGCCTGACTTAAAGTATACTCACAACAAGTCTAAGGAACATTCACAGACCCACATTTGCAGCTGACACTGCTCTCTGCATCAGCTGACTTAAAGTATACTCACAACAAGTCTAAGGAACATTCACAGACCCACATTTGCAGCTGACACTGCTCTCTGCATCAGCTGACTTAAAGTATACTCACAACAAGTCTAAGGAACATTCACAGACCCACATTTGCAGCTGACACTGCTCTCTGCATCAGCTGACTTAAAGTATACTCACAACAAGTCTAAGGAACATTCACAGACCCACATTTGCAGCTGACACTGCTCTCTGCATCAGCTGACTTAAAGTATACTCACAACAAGTCTAAGGAACATTCACAGACCCACATTTGCAGCTGACACTGCTCTCTGCATCAGCTGACTTAAAGTATACTCACAACAAGTCTAAGGAACATTCACAGACCCACATTTGCAGCTGACACTGCTCTCTGCATCAGCTGACTTAAAGTATACTCACAACAAGTCTAAGGAACATTCACAGACCCACATTTGCAGCTGACACTGCTCTCTGCATCAGCTGACTTAAAGTATACTCACAACAAGTCTAAGGAACATTCACAGACCCACATTTGCAGCTGACACTGCTCTCTGCATCAGCTGACTTAAAGTATACTCACAACAAGTCTAAGGAACATTCACAGACCCACATTTGCAGCTGACACTGCTCTCTGCATCAGCTGACTTAAAGTATACTCACAACAAGTCTAAGGAACATTCACAGACCCACATTTGCAGCTGACACTGCTCTCTGCATCAGCTGACTTAAAGTATACTCACAACAAGTCTAAGGAACATTCACAGACCCACATTTGCAGCTGACACTGCTCTCTGCATCAGCTGACTTAAAGTATACTCACAACAAGTCTAAGGAACATTCACAGACCCACATTTGCAGCTGACACTGCTCTCTGCATCAGCTGACTTAAAGTATACTCACAACAAGTCTAAGGAACATTCACAGACCCACATTTGCAGCTGACACTGCTCTCTGCATCAGCTGACTTAAAGTATACTCACAACAAGTCTAAGGAACATTCACAGACCCACATTTGCAGCTGACACTGCTCTCTGCATCAGCTGACTTAAAGTATACTCACAACAAGTCTAAGGAACATTCACAGACCCACATTTGCAGCTGACACTGCTCTCTGCATCAGCTGACTTAAAGTATACTCACAACAAGTCTAAGGAACATTCACAGACCCACATTTGCAGCTGACACTGCTCTCTGCATCAGCTGACTTAAAGTATACTCACAACAAGTCTAAGGAACATTCACAGACCCACATTTGCAGCTGACACTGCTCTCTGCATCAGCTGACTTAAAGTATACTCACAACAAGTCTAAGGAACATTCACAGACCCACATTTGCAGCTGACACTGCTCTCTGCATCAGCTGACTTAAAGTATACTCACAACAAGTCTAAGGAACATTCACAGACCCACATTTGCAGCTGACACTGCTCTCTGCATCAGCTGACTTAAAGTATACTCACAACAAGTCTAAGGAACATTCACAGACCCACATTTGCAGCTGACACTGCTCTCTGCATCAGCTGACTTAAAGTATACTCACAACAAGTCTAAGGAACATTCACAGACCCACATTTGCAGCTGACACTGCTCTCTGCATCAGCTGACTTAAAGTATACTCACAACAAGTCTAAGGAACATTCACAGACCCACATTTGCAGCTGACACTGCTCTCTGCATCAGCTGACTTAAAGTATACTCACAACAAGTCTAAGGAACATTCACAGACCCACATTTGCAGCTGACACTGCTCTCTGCATCAGCTGACTTAAAGTATACTCACAACAAGTCTAAGGAACATTCACAGACCCACATTTGCAGCTGACACTGCTCTCTGCATCAGCTGACTTAAAGTATACTCACAACAAGTCTAAGGAACATTCACAGACCCACATTTGCAGCTGACACTGCTCTCTGCATCAGCTGACTTAAAGTATACTCACAACAAGTCTAAGGAACATTCACAGACCCACATTTGCAGCTGACACTGCTCTCTGCATCAGCTGACTTAAAGTATACTCACAACAAGTCTAAGGAACATTCACAGACCCACATTTGCAGCTGACACTGCTCTCTGCATCAGCTGACTTAAAGTATACTCACAACAAGTCTAAGGAACATTCACAGACCCACATTTGCAGCTGACACTGCTCTCTGCATCAGCTGACTTAAAGTATACTCACAACAAGTCTAAGGAACATTCACAGACCCACATTTGCAGCTGACACTGCTCTCTGCATCAGCTGACTTAAAGTATACTCACAACAAGTCTAAGGAACATTCACAGACCCACATTTGCAGCTGACACTGCTCTCTGCATCAGCTGACTTAAAGTATACTCACAACAAGTCTAAGGAACATTCACAGACCCACATTTGCAGCTGACACTGCTCTCTGCATCAGCTGACTTAAAGTATACTCACAACAAGTCTAAGGAACATTCACAGACCCACATTTGCAGCTGACACTGCTCTCTGCATCAGCTGACTTAAAGTATACTCACAACAAGTCTAAGGAACATTCACAGACCCACATTTGCAGCTGACACTGCTCTCTGCATCAGCTGACTTAAAGTATACTCACAACAAGTCTAAGGAACATTCACAGACCCACATTTGCAGCTGACACTGCTCTCTGCATCAGCTGACTTAAAGTATACTCACAACAAGTCTAAGGAACATTCACAGACCCACATTTGCAGCTGACACTGCTCTCTGCATCAGCTGACTTAAAGTATACTCACAACAAGTCTAAGGAACATTCACAGACCCACATTTGCAGCTGACACTGCTCTCTGCATCAGCTGACTTAAAGTATACTCACAACAAGTCTAAGGAACATTCACAGACCCACATTTGCAGCTGACACTGCTCTCTGCATCAGCTGACTTAAAGTATACTCACAACAAGTCTAAGGAACATTCACAGACCCACATTTGCAGCTGACACTGCTCTCTGCATCAGCTGACTTAAAGTATACTCACAACAAGTCTAAGGAACATTCACAGACCCACATTTGCAGCTGACACTGCTCTCTGCATCAGCTGACTTAAAGTATACTCACAACAAGTCTAAGGAACATTCACAGACCCACATTTGCAGCTGACACTGCTCTCTGCATCAGCTGACTTAAAGTATACTCACAACAAGTCTAAGGAACATTCACAGACCCACATTTGCAGCTGACACTGCTCTCTGCAACAGCTGACTTAAAGTATACTCACAACAAGTCTAAGGAACATTCACAGACCCACATTTGCAGCTGACACTGCTCTCTGCATCAGCTGGACTTAAAGTATACTCACAACAAGTCTAAGGAACATTCACAGACCCACATTTGCAGCTGACACTGCTCTCTGCATCAGCTGACTTAAAGTATACTCACAACAAGTCTAAGGAACATTCACAGACCCACATTTGCAGCTGACACTGCTCTCTGCAACAGCTGACTTAAAGTATACTCACAACAAGTCTAAGGAACAATCACAGACCCACATTTGCAGCTGACACCTGCTCTCTGCATCAGCTGACTTAAAGTATACTCACAACAAGTCTAAGGAACATTCACAGACCCACATTTGCAGCTGACACTGCTCTCTGCATCAGCTGACTTAAAGTATACTCACAACAAGTCTAAGGAACATTCACAGACCCACATTTGCAGCTGACACTGCTCTCTGCATCAGCTGACTTAAAGTATACTCACAACAAGTCTAAGGAACATTCACAGACCCACATTTGCAGCTGACACTGCTCTCTGCATCAGCTGACTTAAAGTATACTCACAACAAGTCTAAGGAACATTCACAGACCCACATTTGCAGCTGACACTGCTCTCTGCATCAGCTGACTTAAAGTATACTCACAACAAGTCTAAGGAACATTCACAGACCCACATTTGCAGCTGACACTGCTCTCTGCATCAGCTGACTTAAAGTATACTCACAACAAGTCTAAGGAACATTCACAGACCCACATTTGCAGCTGACACTGCTCTCTGCATCAGCTGACTTAAAGTATACTCACAACAAGTCTAAGGAACATTCACAGACCCACATTTGCAGCTGACACTGCTCTCTGCATCAGCTGACTTAAAGTATACTCACAACAAGTCTAAGGAACATTCACAGACCCACATTTGCAGCTGACACTGCTCTCTGCATCAGCTGACTTAAAGTATACTCACAACAAGTCTAAGGAACATTCACAGACCCACATTTGCAGCTGACACTGCTCTCTGCATCAGCTGGCTTAAAGTATACTCACAACAAGTCTAAGGAACATTCACAGACCCACATTTGCAGCTGACACTGCTCTCTGCATCAGCTGACTTAAAGTATACTCACAACAAGTCTAAGGAACATTCACAGACCCACATTTGCAGCTGACACTGCTCTCTGCATCAGCTGACTTAAAGTATACTCACAACAAGTCTAAGGAACATTCACAGACCCCACATTTGCAGCTGACACTGCTCTCTGCATCAGCTGACTTAAAGTATACTCACAACAAGTCTAAGGAACATTCACAGACCCACATTTGCAGCTGACACTGCTCTCTGCATCAGCTGACTTAAAGTATACTCACAACAAGTCTAAGGAACATTCACAGACCCACATTTGCAGCTGACACTGCTCTCTGCATCAGCTGACTTAAAGTATACTCACAACAAGTCTAAGGAACATTCACAGACCCACATTTGCAGCTGACACTGCTCTCTGCATCAGCTGACTTAAAGTATACTCACAACAAGTCTAAGGAACATTCACAGACCCACATTTGCAGCTGACACTGCTCTCTGCATCAGCTGACTTAAAGTATACTCACAACAAGTCTAAGGAACATTCACAGACCCACATTTGCAGCTGACACTGCTCTCTGCATCAGCTGGCTTAAAGTATACTCACAACAAGTCTAAGGAACATTCACAGACCCACATTTGCAGCTGACACTGCTCTCTGCATCAGCTGACTTAAAGTATACTCACAACAAGTCTAAGGAACATTCACAGACCCACATTTGCAGCTGACACTGCTCTCTGCATCAGCTGACTTAAAGTATACTCACAACAAGTCTAAGGAACATTCACAGACCCACATTTGCAGCTGACACTGCTCTCTGCATCAGCTGGCTTAAAGTATACTCACAACAAGTCTAAGGAACATTCACAGACCCACATTTGCAGCTGACACTGCTCTCTGCATCAGCTGACTTAAAGTATACTCACAACAAGTCTAAGGAACATTCACAGACCCACATTTGCAGCTGACACTGCTCTCTGCATCAGCTGACTTAAAGTATACTCACAACAAGTCTAAGGAACATTCACAGACCCACATTTGCAGCTGACACTGCTCTCTGCATCAGCTGACTTAAAGTATACTCACAACAAGTCTAAGGAACATTCACAGACCCACATTTGCAGCTGACACTGCTCTCTGCATCAGCTGACTTAAAGTATACTCACAACAAGTCTAAGGAACATTCACAGACCCACATTTGCAGCTGACACTGCTCTCTGCATCAGCTGACTTAAAGTATACTCACAACAAGTCTAAGGAACATTCACAGACCCACATTTGCAGCTGACACTGCTCTCTGCATCAGCTGACTTAAAGTATACTCACAACAAGTCTAAGGAACATTCACAGACCCACATTTGCAGCTGACACTGCTCTCTGCATCAGCTGACTTAAAGTATACTCACAACAAGTCTAAGGAACATTCACAGACCCACATTTGCAGCTGACACTGCTCTCTGCATCAGCTGACTTAAAGTATACTCACAACAAGTCTAAGGAACATTCACAGACCCACATTTGCAGCTGACACTGCTCTCTGCATCAGCTGGCTTAAAGTATACTCACAACAAGTCTAAGGAACATTCACAGACCCACATTTGCAGCTGACACTGCTCTCTGCATCAGCTGACTTAAAGTATACTCACAACAAGTCTAAGGAACATTCACAGACCCACATTTGCAGCTGACACTGCTCTCTGCGTCAGCTGACTTAAAGTATACTCACAACAAGTCTAAGGAACATTCACAGACCCACATTTGCAGCTGACACTGCTCTCTGCATCAGCTGACTTAAAGTATACTCACAACAAGTCTAAGGAACATTCACAGACCCACATTTGCAGCTGACACTGCTCTCTGCATCAGCTGACTTAAAGTATACTCACAACAAGTCTAAGGAACATTCACAGACCCACATTTGCAGCTGACACTGCTCTCTGCATCAGCTGACTTAAAGTATACTCACAACAAGTCTAAGGAACATTCACAGACCCACATTTGCAGCTGACACTGCTCTCTGCATCAGCTGACTTAAAGTATACTCACAACAAGTCTAAGGAACATTCACAGACCCACATTTGCAGCTGACACTGCTCTCTGCATCAGCTGGCTTAAAGTATACTCACAACAAGTCTAAGGAACATTCACAGACCCACATTTGCAGCTGACACTGCTCTCTGCATCAGCTGGCTTAAAGTATACTCGCAACAAGTCTAAGGAACATTCACAGACCCACATTTGCAGCTGACACTGCTCTCTGCATCAGCTGACTTAAAGTATACTCACAACAAGTCTAAGGAACATTCACAGACCCACATTTGCAGCTGACACTGCTCTCTGCATCAGCTGACTTAAAGTATACTCACAACAAGTCTAAGGAACATTCACAGACCCACATTTGCAGCTGACACTGCTCTCTGCATCAGCTGACTTAAAGTATACTCACAACAAGTCTAAGGAACATTCACAGACCCACATTTGCAGCTGACACTGCTCTCTGCATCAGGTAGTTACAGGAAGATAGTTACCCTCCCACCCCGACCCTCACCCCACCCACCCCAGGTTCATTCCCCCATTTATAGATAGTCTCCCACACACTGTTCATTCTCCCAAACTGACAGCTGCAAACACTAATCAGCTCATCCTTCCATTCACTTAACCCTTTAGAATACATACCCTCTCTCCCTACAAATAGCTATATATCCCACACCAATAGTGTGTGAATATATATGTGTATGTGTGTGTATGTATGTATACATATATATATTTCTTTTTTATATTGTACTATTCTTGATTTATTTTCACCTACACATCTCATAGCACTAACATGTATCAAAATATGACCATACTGATATTCGTGACAACTGTTTTCTCACTCCAATTTTGTTCACTTCATTACCGCCATAATCACCCACCTCAAACTGGAAAACAAATTATCATACACCATGGCCTGCTCTGTTGCTGTAACTTATCTGCTGAGTGCTGGTGGAGAGTTATAAAAAATAGCCCTCCTACCCCCACCACACAAAATTATAAAGTATGCCATTCACTATATAGCCAAACAAAAACTATGTCCAAATTCCTATTCCTTATGCTACTTGCCCTTGCAAATGATGTAGAGTCTAACCCTGGTCCCCCAGCAAATTCCATTCCTAGCCTTCCAGCTAAAAAAGGCCTCTCCTTTGTGCACTGTAATATACGCAGCTTATTTCCAAAAATCGATGCACTGCAAGCTTGGTGTTTACAATACAAGCCAAAAATCATTGTTATCTCTGAATCTTGGCTTACTGCAAAAATACCTGACTCTGCCATTGCAATACCTGGGTATTCATGCCATAGAATTGACAGAGCAAAGAGAGGAGGCGGCATTGTAATTTATGTTGACAACTCCACAAAGTTCACCCCCATACAAAAATCTAGCTCTCCTGCCACCTTTGATTTCCTTTCTGGCAAAATTGAGATCCCGTGCAGTAAATCAATCAATGTTGCAGGAATCTACCGCCCACCAAGCTCCCCTGTGCATTCCATTTCGGACATAGCACAGCTCCTTAGTGAATCCATAACTCAAAACCCAAAAAGTGAAATTTTGGTTTTTGGAGATTTTAACATCGATTGGCTGAATCCAAAAAATAACAGTTGTCGCTCGCTGTTTAAATCTTTGCACCTAACGCAATTAATCTCCTCCCCAACTCGCATAAACATCAAAAGCCATAATCATACCCTGCTCGACTGGATTCTCTCCACTTCTCCCGACCGAATCCAGGAGGCAGGTGTTCTCCCTAACAATTTCAGTGACCACTGCTTAGTGTACTGCGTGCGCAAAATAAAGGCAACTAAATCCTCTCCCAAGGTTAAAATCACCAGGTCCTTCAAAAAATGTAATCTTCAATCATTTCTAAATGACATCAAGAACCTCCCCTGGCACAGATTAAACCTAATCCCAGATCTAGACTCTGCAGTTGAATTCTTTCAGTCTGAACTCCTACAAGTTTGGAATTTACATGCACCGCTGCGTAAGGTGAGAGTAAAAGGAGCACACTTGAATTGGATCACAGCTGACCTCATTCAAATGTACAAATTTCGGGATTCATTGTGGTCAAAGTTCAAGCATACTGGCTCTATGAATGATCACTGTGTATATAGAAATTGGCGAAATATATGTACTAAACAAACAAAATTGGCTAAGGCGCAATATTTCTGTGAAAATCTGAACAATAATATATGTAACCCTAGAAAGTTTTGGAAACTCATAAATAACTTACAAAATCCACCAATCCACTCCCAACCCTCCACTGTCAATGTGGATAACCAAAACCTGCAACTCCCCTTAGAAGTAGCAAATGCCTTTAACAATTATTTTGTAGGATGCTCCACCACCCTGATTGACAAACTAATAAATGGCACGCATCCTGAAGCTACAAATGTGGATCAGGCCCCACTAAAACAGCAAAGACCCAATATAGAAAAGTTCAATTTTAGACCTGTAACCTTCAATGTCATTAAGAAACACCTCGATAATCTAAAAATGAAAAACCAGTCAGGACCTGATCAAATCCCAGCAATGCTGTTGAAGCTCAGTGCGCCGGCAATTGCTAAGCCTGTTGCAACCCTAATTAACGAATCCTTGGTGTCTGGATACATACCCAAACTCTGGAAAACTGCAAGAGTAGTGCCTATTCATAAAAGTGGGGAGTTAACCTTGGTTTCTAACTATCGTCCTATATCACTGCTCCCTGTATTATCAAAAATCCTAGAAAAATGCGTCCATACGCAATTATGCGAGTATTATCAGCTTTCTAACTATCTGACCCCTGATCAATCAGGTTTCAGACCGAATCACTCCACTACAACTGCCCTCCTAAAAGTTTGCAACGACATCCAAACTGCCATGGAACAAGGAGACCTAACTGGAGCTATTTTCCTTGATTTTGCAAAGGCTTTTGACACAGTGGACCATGACCTACTACTTCTCAAACTAAAAAACTCTGGTATTGCTGATCACCCGTTAACCTGGTTTAAATCATATGTGTCGGATCGATCACAATATGTCTCTGTCTCTAACAGTGACTCCCTCCCTCTCCCAGTCACATGTGGTGTTCCCCAAGGTTCCATTCTCGGCCCCCTACTATTCACATTATTTATAAATGATTTGCCTAATGTCTGCAAATCCTCAACTGTACACATGTACGCAGACGACACGGTAATCTATGCAAACAAATCTGATCTGCTGCAGCTTGAAACAGTGCTCCAAGACCAGTTCACAGAGGTAGAAAAGTGGATCTCGAAAAACAAACTCTTCCTAAACACTGACAAAACGGTCACAATGATCTTTGGAACGGGACCTAAAATACATAAATTACAAAATTCCCATCTTCGCATCAAAACAAAATCCAATTGCACGCTGACCGCAGTCCACTCTTTTAAATACTTAGGTATGTTGTTAGACCCCAATCTATCTTTTGGACTCCACATAGAAAAAATTGCCTCTAAACTTTATCCAAAACTAGGTGCCCTGTACAGAAACAAATCTTGCCTTAGCCCTACAGTAAAGGAAAAGATTGTACAGCAAATGCTGATGCCTATCTTGGATTATGGGGACATAGTATATGCACCTGCTCCGCAAACTCACCTTAATAAACTAAATACGTTATATAACTCGCTCTGCCACTTTGTGCTACAATGTAACTACAGGACCCACCATTGTGACATGCTAAAAGAACTAAACTGGCTGTCGCTGGAATCCAGACGCACCCTCCATCTTTCCTGCCTTGTCTTTAAGAGCCTTTCTGGGAAGCTTCCACCCTACCTGAGCAGAATGCTCTCCCCTGCTATTCCCACCTCCTATAACCTCCGATCCAATAACAGCACATTATTTAGCTTGCCTCAATACAAAAAAAAGCAGCTCGATCCTCCTTTTCCTACAGAGCACCACAATTATGGAATGACCTCCCTCACACTTTAAAAACTTCCCCAAGCCTAAAATCCTTTAAGAGATCCCTCTATACATATCTCAAAACAGAATGCTCCTGTCATGGTTGATTAAATATTTCGTACCTGCTCTATGTTAAATGTTTGCATATATTGTGTATTATTATTGTTTTTGTATTTTATTGTACCCTATTGTATCAATGCAATGTTTTGTGATCCCAGGACATACTTGAAGACGAGAGAAATCTCAATGTATCCTTCCTGGTAAAATATTTTATAAATAAATAAATAAATAAATCTAGAGTGCAGCAAGCCAGAGTTAAAGCTGACATTGAATGCTGAGACACTTCAGCATTGTGATCTGTATTCTGTGCATCAATATGGCCTGTGATGAGGCTCTCCGTGGGACCGTTATCAGAGGAGAGGCCAAATGCCTCATGGATAGTCTGAAGAAAGGCTTTGTAGTGGTTATCCAGCAAGTTGCTTATTGCGTTTAGTAAAGTGATGGTTTCCATATTAGGTAGATAGCAAAAGTAACAGTCAGAACCGACTGTGCTACCCGGTGTCCCGGGGGGGGGGGTGTCAAGGTTGTTCAATAGCCCGCCACCTTAAGCCTCGACGGTCCAGTCTAGGATGCTGGGTTCATCAATACTGCGTATGTTGTATTAATCTAAGCCTCTCTTTGATGGGAAGCTTTAGTAGTCAGTTATAGTTGTTAATGCTCTAAATATAGGGTAATATTTGGCAGATTACCAGGTTCTCCTCAGCAGCTCCAAGAATTGCGACCTACAAGGATCGCTGCCCGGACACCCCCTCAACCCCCTTTTATTCAAATTTAATTAAAACAACATAAAAAAATACATATTACTTATGACATATTTGAATTTATGGTGGCACTATGATTATTGTCAATAATAAGTACATGATAAGTAAAAATTACACTAGCCTGGTTCTACAAATTTATATATTTATGATAAAAAATAAACCTAACTTTAATAGTTACATTTAAAAAAAGGAAAATATTACAAAAAGTACACAACACTAAAACTTGATGACAATTTTCCCTGTATGGCTGTCATTATATCTTAAATAGTATAGCTAAGTAAAACCCATCATCTGTAATGATATACTGTGCAAAGTGCACATGTATACCACCTTAAATAACCCCACCATTTTCTTGGGTGATCACTAAAAACCATCGAAAGTGATAACTCCACAAATGAAATCAGGCAATTTTAATAGGAGTACCGACTGCTTTCTATACTAGTCACAAAACGCATTTACTTTTGCATTACAACCTTATTACTTTTAATTCATGGCTCACGTTATGTAGATAGAACACTATATATATGTATATATATTTTTTGTATTATTATTTTTATTGAGGTCATACAATCATAATTAAATGCAAAAGGTGCACATTACTTGTGAGCAGATAATTATTTTCAATAAAGGCATATATGGTAAAACAGTAGTGAAATACAATATGCATAACTAGATTGTTACATAGGCCCTGATATTCAGGTACTCCATCTTGGAAATAAATCGTAGTTCAGACTTTATAAAGGCTGAACCCACTGAATTTTCAAAAGAAAAAGGGCGGAACTCTCCAGCACGGTGATCTCTCTCTCATTAATGTATGTAAAGCAGAGACAAGCCCAGTGCCGTATAGCACTGCATGATATGAGTTTTGTTACTTTTACACTTTGTGCATTGCATTTTATATTACTATACATTTCAGATTGGGTCATTTCAGTATTATTGCATTTAAACCTTACACTTTCTTATTTGTAATTTAATACATTTAAATTTAGATCTAGAAGTGATTTTACACATTCTAATTATGCTTTGAATGATTCTGTTACTTTAAAATCTTAGGATCCTACTTTGTATAAAATTACATTGCACTTTGTATTTTTTCCCATTGTAAACTGACAGTTTCAGAAAATGGGAGGGAGAGGGCAGTTCCCTGGGCTGTATAGGGGAGATCCCAGGGTATGTCTGAAGCTCTCTCACAAGTCTTGTGAGAATTTTGTAAACATTTTAAACAAGCTGGTCTCACTGATTTGTCTCACCAGCTGTATGCATGTGAAGTTTGCTCAAAATTTACAATACACTTATTTTAACTAACAAAAAAGTAATATATACGCAAATATAGACAAAAGCAAGTTAAATTGTAGTGAAAAAAATTCAGTTTACTTTGGATTTGATGCAAACAAAGTCTTTATATAAGCCCTAGGGGTTCTCCAGTTACCTTCTCTCTCCCATGTGAAATTTTGTATCACAGAAAGCATCATTGCTCTCCAGGTTCCTCCCCTTTTCTTAGAAAGTTCAGTGAGTTCTGCCCCTGTCAAGTCAGCAATATATTCTCTCTCCAGATTAGAGAATGTTTGATTATCTGGCCCATAGAAAGTAATGATGCTCTTTGGGAAAGCTGAAGCATACAGTTTTTCATTTTTAATAGATATGTGCATGGCGAAAAAATTTGGTTCGGATCGATTCGGAATTTTTCGAATTTCGGTTCGGATCTATTCAAATTCGGAAAATTTTGAATCGATTTGGTTCGGATTCATTCAGATTCGAAGAAATTCGTCTGGATTCGGTTTGGAAATTCGGAATTTCGGTAAGTGTTAGGTAGGATTAGACTAGTATTATGTACTGTATATTAGGTGTAACCCATAGCAGAGTGATATAACCTAATATACTGTACAATACTAGTGTAATCCATGGCCATCCGAATTTACCGAATAAATCCAAACTAATTCGGATTTATTTGGTAAATTCTGCAGTATTTTAATTCGGAAATTCGGTTCGATCCGAATCTCCGAATTTGCTGAATTTTCCGAATTTCCGAATCAATCCGAAATGAATTGCACATATCTAATTTTTAATGTAAATAAAGACATGCAAAGTACAATCTAATTTATAAAAGATACATACATATATATATATATATATATATATATATATATATATATATATATATATATATATATATATATGAGATCCCTCTCTACATATCTCAAAACAGAATGCACCTGTCATGGTTGATTACATATTTCCTACCTGTTCTATGTTAAATTTGTGTGCACATATTGTGTATTATTATTGTTTTTGTATTTTATTGTACCCATTGTATCAATGCAATGTTTTGTGTACCCAGGACATACTTGAAAATGAGATAAATCTCAATGTATCTTTCCTGGTAAAATATTTTCTAAATAAATAAATATATATTGTGACAGAGAACAGGGAATTGTGAGTGATCAGGTGTATATTTCTCCTACTATGTTCATGTGAATTCAGTTTTTAAACCCCAGGGAAATGTATTGTGTAAAATGTGGCTAAGAATTAAGCTACTATGTTTTTAGGTCCCTGGGGTGGAACACTGGAGAAAGGGTAGGCCAGTGTTCCATTCCTCAGTTTTCACATTGCTGAGAGTAAGCAATCAGGAAGGGATCTCTACTCACCTGTGTTTAATTAAAGGAGGGTAATTTATTCTCCAGCTGCTAGATGGAGAGAGAGAGAGCCTTCAGAGTGTTTCTGACTAAGGAGAGACACATTGCAGCTGAACTGAGAAAAGCTGATAAAAAGTGTTTGCTAAAAACAGCATGTTTTGTTTAGTTTAGTTTCCTTAATTTAGTAAGTGATGTAAACTTATGTTAGTAAGAGTTTAAACTGAACTAGGCTTTTGTTTGTAGTATTAGGTGTGTTAAACTGCTATAAACACACATTGCTGTTGTCTGCACCTGGACAGTGAAAATAAAACTGACTATTTAAATTTATCAAGGCTGTGTCATTTATACCTTATAGGGCCGTGTTATTTCCTTTAAATCAGGCACCAGGAGTGGGTGCTGGATTACAAAATGGTGGAGAATGTGGGCATAGCACAAATATGGTCTGTGGGTATAATAAGGTTTCTGCAAGCTGCACTTTTGCTTTAAACTGTTGGAAATAAAAGTGACACTGTGTATGTTAGACATATACCTGCCTTGGTGTTACCTGTTGCTTCTAAGAGGAGATATTTTACAAAATGGAGGAGCTGGTGAAAGCTTTGGTGCAAGCAACTGCTGTACAGCAGGAGACAAATCGCTTACTGACTGCACAAGTTAGCAGCATGATGGATGCCCGGCTAGAGGATAGAGCTACATTGGTTATTGTATTGCAGCAAGCCCTACAGCCTTCTGTAGCTACCTCCTCTGTGGATTTTTTTTTCAGGACTTATTTACTAGAACGCTGCAACTCCGAAAGGGATTTACCATCCTCACCTCCCACCTAAGAACTCTACAGATTCCTTACAGATGGGGATTTCCCGTATCACTGCAAATTATTAAAAATGGAAAACGTCATGAGTGCAGCTCCCCAGAAAAGATTTTTGTAAGCTGCTGGACATTCCTATCCCAGAAACCACTACTCCTCAACCGGAGGCACGCAATCTACAACAACCAAAGCCTCAGAGACGTCTCTGGTCCGAAATAGTTGACAAGAAAAACAGAAAAAAGATATGCCCAGATCCCTCCACCTCAGTGGACAATACCTGAGCGAACCTACCCTTACCTTGAAGTCCTATCAGCAATACGGAAAAATCTTGAACCTGATCAGAGGCCAGAGCCTCGATGGAAGAAAGACTCGTCTGGAACTTATGATTCAGGCTAGCACTGGATCATAGTTGTGCAATCGTGCACCAGTTATGGAAATTATGTTTGTGCTATCCCTCACTCCTTTCTTGTTTGTTTGGAGGGTTACATACAGAAGATCTGTCTGATTGTGTCCCCTCCACGGAGGACACGACCAGCCTTGACCTGGACTAACTACGAATACCTTGAGGTCGTGAGTATAAGTAGTAAGATACAAAAACGGGACACTGTTGAATGACTATATAATGAGCTAATTCTCATCTTGTCTGTCTGTGAGCTTAATTACCTCAGACTGTTACACTAAAATTGTTCTTCTATACCTATGTGACATCGTTAGTAACATGTTAAGATGTGTGTAATATACTTAGATGTGCCCTCTAACAGGGCATTGGTTTATGTTTATGTTATTGGTTTTATGTCTCTTACCCTCGGTCTGTCGGGGGAGTTCCGTCATACTGTACTCATCCCCCTACTCAGTCCTTCTACTTTATTCCTTAATTGTTTCTACTACCTATCTCCTTCCCACTAACCTATCCCCCTTCTTTCCTTTCCTTTTTCTTTCTTTCCTCCCTCCTTTCTTTTCCCTTTTCCCTTTACAGTTAAAGGAGTATCTGTTACAAGTTTTCATTTTGTTAAAACAGTTTTGACAT
Organism: Bombina bombina; assembly: GCF_027579735.1. NCBI lineage: Eukaryota > Metazoa > Chordata > Amphibia > Anura > Bombinatoridae > Bombina > Bombina bombina. The sequence goes on along the minus strand of NC_069499.1, from coordinate 428,179,457 downwards.
TCAAGTGTACTAGACAGTGAAGTATTTATCAGAGTATATATTATAACAGGGTTGGTTTTCCACATATTTATTTTTGAAAACAAAAGCACACCTCCATAAGTTTAGACGCTAACGCCAAGGGTCAAATGCCTGAACAAAGCCAGCCTAGTCAATTTCGGTTAGCCACACAAAATGTTAAGGGCTTCCTGTCCCCTCAAAAACGCTCCATAGCATTTCATGATTTCTACAGAAAAAAAGTGGACATTATCATGACACAAGAGACTCACTTCAAAAAGACCAATGAGCCCAGACTTTCGCAGTTATATTATGATCAGCATTTTCTAAGTTCTGGACCGACAAAACATAATGGCGTATGTATCTCTTTTAGGAAGGGTACCTCATTCACTCTACTAGACAAATACACTGACGCAGAGGGACGGATTTTAGTTCTGACAGGTCTTTACTTTGGTAGACCCATTACACTGGCAAACATATATGCACCTATCCATCCCAGATCTTCATTTTTCCGCAAGGTCATTAATCATATTTTGGATATCTCGAAAGGCCCAGTTTTCCTAGGCGGAGACTTTAACTTCCCAATCTGCCCCACACTAGACACCTCCACAGGCCGCTCCTATATACAAAACTCGCAGATAAAAGCTAACTGGCAGGCCATACGTAATATACCCATGTTTGACACCTGGAGAGTGACACACCCAAATACAAAAGACTTTACATTCTTCTCTAATCCACAACGCTCATACACACGCCTAGATTATATATTATGCGAACAACGAACACTACCCTCACTATGTGACTCTAGACTTTTTCACACTGCCTGGTCTGATCATAGTATGGTGTGCACCAATTTTTTATGGTCAGCTAAGCCACAATTTCAGCAACACTGGAGACTAAGTGACCAGATTTTCTTAGACCCATTGATCACAACTGACATAGAAGAAAAGACGACTGAGTTCTTTACTTTTAATACCCCCTCAGCCACATCAGCAACCAATAATTGGGAAGCATATAAATGCTATATAAGGGGGGTAATAATGGGGCACACGCATAGACAACGTAAGCAAAGAGAGAGCCAACTTAATTCATTAACATCCAACTTTAACAAGTGTGAAAATGACCTGAAACAGAACCCTCAATCTCAACTTCTCCTACAGAAATCCCAACAGGCCAGAGAGGAACTTCACCAATATTTAATTAAAAATGCACATATGAGAGCCATAGCCTCCGAATCAAAATTCTTTGTTGAAAGTAATAAAACTGGGGGCCTCCTTGCTAGATCCCTGAAAAAGAAACGCTACAAAACCTTTATTGATAAAATTACAGGCCCGGATGGTACCACATTCACCACGAACACTGACATTGTCAACCAATTTGCACAATACTACTCCTCATTATATAACCTCCCCTCCCTTGACATGGAAACTAAACTAACTAAGATTAATAGTTACTTATCTAATATCCAGCTTCCAACATTACTTCAAGAAGACTGCGAGGCGTTAGATGATAGATTCACTATTCAGGAACTTATGCTGGCAATTAAAAGCCTCCCCCTGGGGAAAGCTCCGGGACCTGACGGTTTTACGCCTAAATTCTATCTTCTGTTTAAAACCCTACTAGGCCCCCACTTGTTGAGCATGTACCAATCATTAGATGAAGAAGGCCAGCTAACCCCAAACCTCCTAGAAGCCACTATTTCTGTTATCCCTAAGCCAAATAAACCTGCTGATAAGGTAGCCAATTACCGCCCTATCTCCTTAATAAACATTGATATTAAATTATATGCTAAACTAATTGCCACAAGAATTAATAAATATTTACCCTCTTTAGTGCACTCTGACCAAGTGGGATTTATTCCACGCAGGGAGGCCAAAGATAATACCATTCGGGTTCTGCACACTTTGCTTACCGCTTCATCTACCAAATTGCCCCTGATCTTGCTATCCACAGATGCGGAGAAGGCCTTCGACAGGGTGGACTGGGATTTTCTCTGGTCCATCCTGTCGAGGTTTGGATTCTCGCAAAAATTAATTGCTCGCATTAAAGTACTCTATTCTGGCCCTTCAGCGCGCGTTAACGCAAACAATACACTCTCACAAAAAATCCACATAAACAATGGCACACGTCAGGGATGCCCCCTATCACCTCTCCTATTCGCTCTGGCGGTGGAGGCATTAGCGGCACGAATTAGAAGCAATCCCCTTGTTCACGGAGTCACTTTTGGAGAGATATGTCAAAAATGTCTTTTATATGCTGATGACATTATATTTACAATAAGCTCTCCACTTTCTTCCATCCCCACCATACTCAGAGAACTAGAAAGTTATAAATTGGTTTCCAATTTCTCTATCAATATGGAAAAGTCAATGATATTACCCTTACATCTTGCAGAGGACGAGGTACAGTATATAACAAATAATACCTCCTTCCAGATAACTAGCAAAATTAGACACCTAGGGATAGACATATCTTCTAACCACACGGAATTGTTTAATCTTAATTATATACCTCTCCAAATAGAAACTAACAAATCCCTAGAGCTTTGGAGTAAACAGGGCCACCTTTCTTGGACTGGACGTATTAATACAATAAAAATGAACATCATTCCTAAGTATCTATATCTGTTCCAGGTCCTCCCACTAGATCTCCCCACTCAGTACCTAATAAAACAACAAAAAATGTTCGACTTATTCATATGGGATCATAAAAGAGCCAGGGTAGCCAGGAACACCCTATTTTTAAAGAGAGAAGATGGAGGTTTGGGATCCCCAAATCTGATGTATTATTATAAAGCTGCACATATGGCTCGCATAGTTGCATGGAAACATTCCCCCCTAGAGAAACCCTGGATACAGATAGAAACATCTCTGGTGGGTGGCCTAAATCTGGGCGACCAGTGCTGGATCCCACACAGAAATAGACCAACAGAAATCTGGGGAAACTACTATATAGCTTCTACCCTTAAAATATGGGATAAAACCCTAACTGAAGAAAATCAGATTTCGACTCCCATTTCCCCTCTATCCCCTGTGCTCAATAACCCCTTATTGCTACAAGCACACACCTTTCCCTCACCACTTCTAGACGGTAAATCTACTAACATACCAACACACATGATACTCCAAAATGGACTCATTAGATCCCAAGCTGACATCCATCAACTTCTAGGTGCTCCTTTCCACCTTTGGTTCCCATACCTTCAAATTAGACATGCTATACATAACAGTGCCCATAAGGCTAATCTCGTCAGACCTCTTACCCCCTTTGAAACACTGTGTACAACTACCTCAGTCGCTAAATCCCATGTGTCCATTGTATACAAACTTCTCAGAGGAACTTTCCCTAGTAAAAAACCCACATACATCATAAAATGGGAAAAATAATTAAACATAGTAATCACAGACATCCAGTGGCAGCGAATTTTTTTAGAGACCAAAAAATGGCAATGGTTGAAACAAACTACAAACTTCTTTCGAGGTGGTATCTGACCCCCCACCGCTTACGTAGCATTTTTTCTAACTCCTCCTCACTGTGTTGGAGACGCTGTGGGGAGGTGGGTACTCTCTCACACATTTGGTGGTCCTGTCCCTACCTCCGTCCTTATTGGGACAGCATAAATAAACATATTGACAGGGTGTTGGGTAGACCTGTAGTACTCACACCAAGTCTGGTACTGCTGAGTGATATCCCTAAAATTACTTGTGTATATAGAAAGAAACTACTGCAATGTATGCTCAGCTGCGCTAGGCGCTTGATCCCTAGGTTTTGGAAAAAAACTGCTGTCCCCTCATACACTATGTGGGTAAAGGAAGTGAGTCATGTGCTGGAATTGGAAAAAATATATTATACATATAAAAGGAAACAGGATGCTATTGTAGATATAATTTTTATATGGGAACAGCAGACCACCTAGACCCTGAAAACAAACAAAGATAAACCCTAAAAATGCTGATGCAGCCAATTGTGTCTGATATATGTGCTCTGACATAATATGTTTCATATTTCTCCACTTGACCCAACAAATCTTGGAGTAAAATGCTTTAAATTGATATTATACTATGTTATATGACCCTAATGTATATGCTATTGTCTATATGAGCACTGTCTGTACGCTTGACGTTAAACTCTTGTACACTTGTTATATGTGATTTTCAGTTTGATCTTGCTTTGAAAATAATAAAAATTATTTGATGAAAAAAAAAAAAAAACAAGTGGAAAAACAGAAGCACAGAGGTCTATTCATAACCAGGGACAAAATGACTATGGTGGGAAATGGCTCCCTAGGGAACCATTATGGCCAAGGGGCCAAACTGATGAACATATAAGGTGTTTTAAATGTCAAGAGTTAGGGCATATTGCATGTAACTGTACACAGGGGGAGGAGCCTATGCAATGTGTCTCTCTTATTAGGCAGAAACACTCTGGAGGCTCTCTCTCTCCACCCAGCAGCTGGAGAATAAATTTCCCTCCTTTAATTAAACACAGGTGAGTAAAGATCCCTTCCTGGTTGCTTACTCTCAGCTATGTGAAAACTGAGGAATGGAACACTGGCCCACCCTCTCTCCAGTGTTCCAACCCAGGGACCCAAAAACACAGCAGCTTAATTTCTAGCCACATTTTACACAATATATTTCCCTGGGATTTAAAAACTGAATACACATTTCAATATAGTAGGAGAAATATACACCTGATCACTCACAAATCCCTGTTCTCTGTCACAATATACTGTGTGCGTATATGTATATATATATATATATATATATATATATATATATATATATATATATATAAATAAAACAAAGTATGAGCCTAATTTGTTAAAGTTACACAGGAACTGTGAAGGCATAATTAGAATTTTAAAAATCACAATCCTAAATAAACTTCTGTATACAAAATAAAATACAAAACTGAAAGTGCAAAGTTTAAATGTAATAAAACAATATGAAGTGTAAATGTGTTTAAAATAGAAAGCACAACGAACAGAACTGTCATGTCATGCAGTGCTATATTACACTGGTCTTGTCTCTCCTTCACATGCAGGGAATGCTCCTTGGAGAAGTAAAACAAAATCTGCCTTTTTAAATTTTCACTAGGGATCTCACAGTGCTGGAGGATTATTTTATAATATCTCACCTTAGCAGAGAGGTTTTGAATATCAGGGCAATAGTGACAATAATAATTTCAGTTTTATTATGCATTTTATGTATATCCTCTTTTAACGTATGATTAAACTATGTAAAGTTACCTAAACATAAAGGGGGGAAACTCTTGGAACTTAATAATCATAAGAGAAACAGCATTAAGGGGTATCAGGCTATAAATATATATATAAGGCACTGAAGGTTTCATGATAAAAAAAAAGGACTATAATAAGCTCTGTAAATATGAATAGCTCTGAAACCCATTAGACTGAGAGATTGAAAAATACTATAGGGATAAATTGAAGATTTTTAATGTCCTCTTATGGAAGCTAGGATCAATCTAGAACCTATGATAGGCTATTAAACTAAAGGTAGTAGAGTAAATTAGATCTAGCAGTTACTTATGAAGCTTTGTGACTTATAGACATACTCAAGGTTTAACCTATGTTGCGTTAATAAAGGTAATGCATTTGGGCACTGGATAAACAGTGTCATGAAGGGGAACTTTGGAAGGTAAGCAAGCTGGACTGGGGAATGTTGTCATTAAATTATATTGGTCATAGGTTTTAAAGTGTAGATAAACTTCCAATATGTCACATTTGATGGTGGAATCACAGATTGCGTATCTACTTACATAAGAAATGCTTAAGTGGGCTTAGGAAAGTTAAAATTAAAATGGATGATAATGATATATCCTGCAGACATCATACTAAACAGAAAATAATGGCATTTATATGTAGGGAGCTTTCACACTACGATGTATAATCTGAAGAGGTATGTTAACTTAAACCTTCCAATGGAAACATTTACGCCTAGATTTAGAGTTTGGCATTAGCCGTCAAAAGCAGCGTTAAGGGCTCCTAACGCTGCTTTTTACCGCCCGCTGGTATTTATAGTCAGCCAGGAAAGGGTCTAACGCTTACTTCCAAGCTGCAAATTTTCCATACCGCAGATCCCCTTATGCCAATTGCGTATCCTATCTTTTCAATGGGATCTTCCTAACGCCGGTATTTAGAGTCTTGGCTGAAGTGAGCGTTAGAACTCTAACGACAAAACTCCAGCCGCAGAAAAAAGTCAGTAGTTAAGAGCTTTCTGGGCTAACACCGGTTTATAAAGCTCTTAACTACTGTGCTCTAAAGTACACTAACACCCATAAACTACCTATGTACCCCTAAACCGAGGCCCCCCCACTTTGCCGCCACTATAATACATTTTTTTAACCCCTAATCTGCTGACCGCACATCACCGCCACCTACATTATCCCTATGAACCCCTAATATGCTGCCCCTAACATCGCCAACACCTACATAATATTCATTAACCCCTAATCTGCCCCCCCAACATCGCCGCTACCTTACCTACACTTCCGACCGGACCTAGCCGCCACTCTAATAAATGTATTAACCCCTAAACCGCTGCACTCCCACCTCGCAAACCCTATAATAAATAGTTTGAACCCCTAATCTGCCCTCCCTAAAATCGCCGCCACCTAACTTCAAGTATTAACCCCTAATCTGACAACCGAACCTCGCTGCTACTCTAATAAATGTATTAACCCCTAAAGCTAAGTCTAACCCTAACACCCCCCTAAGTTAAATATAATTTTATTCTAACAAAATAAATTAACTCTTATTAAATAAAGTATTCCTATTTAAAGCTAAATACTTACCTGTAAAACAAACCCTAATATAGCTACAATATAATGAATAATTATATTGTAGCTATTTTAGGATTTATATTTATTTTACAGGCAACTTTGTATTTATTTTAACTAGGTACAATAGCTATTAAATAGTTATTTACTATTTAATAGCTACCTAGTTAAAATAATTACAAAATTACCTTAAAATAAATCGTAACCTAAATTACAATTAAACCTAACACTACACTATCAATAAATTAATTAAATAAATTAACTACAATTACATACAATTAAATAAATTAAACTAAATTACCAAAAAAAAACCCACTAAATTACAAAAAATAAAAAAAGATTACAAGAATTTTAAGCTAATTACACCTACTCTAAGCCCCCTAATAAAACAACAAAGCCCCCAAAATAAAAAAAAATTCCCTATCCTAATCTAAATTAAAAAAGTTAACAGCTCTATTACCTTACCAGCCCTTAAAAGGGCTTTTTGCGGGGCATGCCCCAAAGAAATCAGCTCTTTTGCCTGTAAAAAAACACACAATACCACCCCCCAACATTACAACCCACCACCCACATACCCCTACTCTAACCCAAACCCCTCTTAAATAAACCTAACACTACCCCCCTGAAGATCTCCCTACCTTGAGCCGTGTTCACCCAGCCGGGCACCGATGGACCAAAAGAAGACATCCGGAGCGGCAGAAGTCTTCATCCTATCCAGGCAGAAGAGGACATCCGGACCGGCAGACATCTTCATCCAAGCGACATCTTCTATCTTCATCCATCTGACGAGGAGCGGCTCCATCTTCAAGACCTCCGGCGCGGAACATCTTTCTTCAACGACGACTACCCGACAAATGAAGGTTCCTTTAAGTGACGTCATCCAAGATGGCGTCCCTCGAATTCTGATTGGCTGATAGGATTCTATCAGCCAATCTGAATTAAGGTAGGAAAAATCTGATTGGCTGATTGAATCAGCCAATCAGATTCAAGTTCAATCGGATTGGAACAGCCAATAGAATGCAAGCTCAATCTAATTGGCTGATTGGATCACCCAATCCGATTGAACTTGAATCTGATTGGCTGATTGAATCAGCCAATCAGATTTTTCCTACCTTAATTCCGATTGGCTGATAGAATCCTATCAGCCAATCGGAATTTGAGGGACGCCATCTTGGATGACGTCACTTAAAGGAACCTTCATTCGTCATTGCCTCCTCCATATGCATGGGTTCTTGAACATCCTTTATGCACCACACCAGTGGGAGCACAGAAGACTGAGTAGCTGATCTGGTCAGAAATATATTAGGTGAGAGGGGTTTTACCTGAGGAGCATTTGCGATGCATCTTGCAGTAGGTGACTAGGGTATTATTATGGCTGCTAGATCATTTTTAATTTGTTGTCGGAAGGAATCCAAAAATCATCTATGTTCTCCAATTAAGCATATAGGAGTCCCCTTCGTGCTGGGCCCAATTGAAGAAAGCTTTGCTTCATATAGGTAAATGTAGTACTGTCTCGCTGCTGGAAGTGGTGCAGATCTATACTGGCTGCGATATGCTAAATCTGTGGGGGGGGGGGTGTCTTAGGGCCTTGTACCAGGCCACCGCCTATGACCCTAACAGTCCGGATCCATGCTGGGGAAACTTTTAAACAGCAGCTCAGGTATCAAATGGCTGTATTGTTTTATAACATAGCTCTAGATGTGTGACTCTACAGAGACCTTTTCTGGGCAGCCTGTTATGTTAAAGAGACATGAAACACAATTGTTTTCTTTATTTTGTTTCAGATAGAGCATACAAATTTTAAACAACTTTCCAAATTACTATTCATATCTCATTTGATTTGTTCTCTTGGTATCTTTTGTTGAAAAGAATACTTAGGTAGGCTTTGGAGCCCTAATGGGAGCTAGTTGCTAATTGGTGGCTTTACATATATCTCTTGTCATTAGCTCACCAGATGTGTTCAGCTAGCTCTCAATAGTGAATTGCTGGTCCTACCACAAAGGATTCTGTGAGAATGAAGAACGTGATAAAAGAAGTTCATTGGAAAGTTGTTTAAAATTGTATGCTCTATCTGAATTATATGTAATATGTTTATATTCATTATATGTATATATGTAGCCATTTAATAGATTTAATATATAGCCATTTTGATGCCTCTTAGAAACACATATTTTAAGAAAGTGTAGAATATCTAATAAAGGACCACTAAATACAGTAACATTTAGTAACTGACATACACAATACAAAGATAATGCAATAGCAGATAATTTGAAATGAGCAGTAGAATATTTTCTAGCAAATTTTAAAGTTAATCCAGTTTTGCCTTCCCCTGTTTCATGTGACAGCCATAAGTTAATCACAGAACAAATATACAGTACGTATATACTGGGCACTTGCTCAGCTGAAGCCTCAGAAAATGTGCATTTATTTTTTTACATGTTTATAATTGAAGTATGTTGGAAAGTTGTTTTTTTTTTAAAAAATGTCATGCTTTATTTGGATCATTACACTTTAGTTTTGACTTTACTACCCCTTTAATGTGGCACCATAAAAAGATTTTACATATAGACTGCTGGTGTTTTGAAATAAAGAAGATGCAAATCAATAACTGAGCATATTTATGCAGAAAAAAAAGTTCCCACTTTCAGAGGGTCCCCTGAGCCCTAGGCAGAATCGTGACATTTAAGCTTTATTGTATCCACGGAGTACTGTACAACTGGTGTATGCTAACGGCAATTATAATGTAAGGTCTTTGGGAATGTATGGCCCCATATTATCAAACTTTCACTATTGATCGTTTCAGATGTTACTTTATCACAATCAAATTAATTTCATGAGAATTTATAGACATAAGTTAGTGCATGGTATTAATTAGAAGAATGATGTAAATTGTTTTTGAAACCATGGGAAATAAACCAAATTATATTAATAATATTAAAGGTGTCCCCTAGAATAGTAGAATGTTACAAACCTTTACGCAACAATACAAATACCGAATTGTATGCTAATATATTGTGATTTTTTGGTACTTCTGTGTACGTCTTTTATAAGACATGCTTTATAGACTTTTAGGAACACAGTTTTGTTGCACATTAATATTATTAATAAATAAAGAGAGAATCTGTTTCCCCACTTTCTATTGATCATGCTTGAACATTCACCCGATGACTTGTCCGGCTGCCAACAAGTGTTTACCCAGAAGAATGCCGCAGAGGTATTCGCTTGTGGAGCACCTCACTTCCTTATCTGTTTAATTTTCACAATATAATAAAATCATGAGTTTTTAAGCTTTTGTACTACCCTATGTAAACTGTTGAAATGTGCAACAGATGATCCCTCAGCTTGATGCAATGTAAAAATTCATAATTTGAATCATATTAAGTTTTTTTTTTATGTATACACTTATACAGTATCTTCCTTTCTTTTCCCAGTGACACCTGATATAACATTGATAGACACACATACATCTATTTATGGAAGGTAAAATTCTTCTTTCTTTCATGTAATTGGCAAGAGTCCATGAGCTAGTGACATGGATATACAATCCTAACAGGAGGGGCAAAGTTTCTCAAACCTCAAAATGCCTATAAATACACCCCTCACCACACTCACAATTCAGTTTTTACAAACTTTGCCTCCTACGGAGGTGGTGAAGCAAGTTTGTGCTAAGATTTCTACGTTGATATGCGCTTCTCAGTATTGTTGAAGCCCGATTCCTCTCAGAGTACAGCGAATGTCAGAGGGACGTGAAGGGAGTATCACTTATTTGAATACGATGATTTCACTAACGGGGGTCTATTTCATAGGTTCTCTGTTATCGGTCGTATGGGATTCATCTCCTACCTCCCTTTTCAGATCGACGATATACTCTCAATTTACCATTACCTCTACTAATAACCGTTTAGTACTGGTTTGGCTATCTACTATATGTGGATGGGTGTCTTTTGGTAAGTATGTTTTCATTACTTAAGACACTCTCAGCTATGGTTTAGCACTTTATGCATTTATATAAAGTTCTAAATATATGTATTGTACTTATATTTGCCATGAGTCAGGTTCATGTATTTCCTTCTGCAGACTGTCAGTTTCATATTTGGGAATGTAAACATTTTTAAGAAATTTATTTCTTACCTGGGGTTTAGTCTTTTTTCAATTGACTACTTCTTGCAATTGCGGGTATTAGGCCACCGGGTGCGTCAAATGCTAAACTTTATTGCATCATTCTTGGCGCGAAAAAGTACGTTTATGACGCAACTTCGTCATTTCCGGCATCATACATGACGCCGAGACCTTTCACACAGCGGGGTCATTAGTGACGCAAGTGTGTCATTTCCGGTCATTTTTGGCACCAAAAAAGAGTTTACGTTACGTTGTGCGTCATACTTGGTGCCAAACTTTTTTCATTATTTCAATACCCCTTGTTATTTTGCCTCTTGCTTTTTGCTTTCAGAGGCCTATGCTATTGCATTTTTTCCCATTCCTGAAACTGTCATATAAGGAAATAGATCATTTTGCTTTATATGTTGTTTTTTCTCTTACATTGTGCAAGATGTCCCAATCTGATCCTGTCTCAGAAGTTTCTCCTGGAACATTGCTGCCTGACATTGGTTCTACCAAAGTTAAGTGCATTTGTTGTAAAATTGTAGAAATTATTCCACCGAATGTCATTTGTAATAGTTGTCATGATAAACTTTTACATGCAGATAGTGTTTCCATCAGTAATAGTACATTACTAGTTGCAGTTCCTTCAACTTCTAATGTGCATGATATACCTGTAAATTTTAAAGAATTTGTTTCTGATTCTATTATGAAGGCTTTGTCTGCATTTCCACCTTCTAATAAACGTAAAAGGTCTTTTAAAACTTCTCATTTAGCTGATGAAATTTCAAATGACCCACAAAATAATAATTCATCCTCTTCTGATGAGGATCTATCTGAAACAGAAGATCCTTCCTCAGACATTGACACTGACAAATCTAGTTATTTATTTAAAATAGAGTATATGCCTTCTTTATTAAAAGAAGTGTTAATTACTTTGGATATTGAGGTAACCAGTCCTATTGACGTTCAGTCTAATAAACTTTTAAATGCTGTTTTTAAACCTCCTGTGGTTTCCCCAGGGGTTTTTCCCATTCCTGAGGCTATTTCTGATATGATTTCTAGGGAATGGAATAAGCCAGGTACTTCTTTTATTCCTTCTTCAAGGTTTAAAAAATTGTATCCTTTACCAGCAAAATCTATAGAGTTTTGGGAAAAAATCCCCAAAGTTGATGGGGCTATTTCTACTCTTGCTAATCGTACCACTATTCCTATGGAAGATAGCACTTCCTTTAAGGATCCTTTAGATAGGAAGCTTGAATCTTATCTAAGGAAGGCCTATTTATATTCAGGTCATCTTCTCAGACCTGCTATTTCTTTGGCTGATGTTGCGGCTGCATCAACTTTTTGGTTGGAAAATTTACCGCAACACGAGTTGGATTCTGACATATCTAGCGTTGTTCGCTTACTGCAATATGCTAATTATTTTATTTGTGATGCCATTTTTGATATTATCAAAATTGATGTTAGATCCATGTCTTTAGCTGTTTTAGCTAGAAGGGCTTTGTGGCTTAAATCTTGGAATGCTGATATGACATCTAAATCTAGATTACTATCTCTTTCTTTCCAAGGTAATAATTTATTTGGTTCTCAGTTGGATTCTATTATTTCAACTATCACTGGGGGAAAAGGAGTTTTTTTGCCTCAGGATAAAAAACCTAAGGGTATATCTAAGGCTTCTAACCTTTTTCGTTCCTTTCGTCAGAATAAGGAACAGAAACTCAATCCTCCCCCAAGGAATCTGCTTCCAATTGGAAGCCTTCCTCCAATTGGAATAAATCCAAGCCATTTAGGAAACCAAAGTCAGCCCCTAAATCCGTATGATGGTGCGGCCCTCATGCCAGCTCAGCTGGTAGGGGGCAGATTAAGGTTTTTCAAGGATTTTTGGATAAAATCTGTCCAAAATCATTGGATTCAGAGCATTGTCTCTCAAGGGTATCACATAGGATTCAGAGTAAGACCTCCTGTGAGAAGATTTTTTCTCTCATGCATCCCTGTAAATCCAGTAAAAGCTCAGGCTTTTCTGAAGTGTGTTTCAGACCTGGAATCTTCAGGGGTAATCATGCCAGTTCCTCCTCAGGAACAAGGTTTGGGGTTTTATTCAAACCTATTCATTGTACCAAAGAAAGAAAATTTATTCACACCAGTTCTGGATTTAAAAATTTTGAATCATTATGTAAGAGTACCAACTTTCAAGATGGTGACTATAAGGACTATTCTGCCTTTTGTTCAACGAGGAGATTATATGTCCACATTAGACTTGCAGGATGCATACCTTCATATTCCGATTCATCCAGAACACTTTCAGTTTCTGAGATTCTCTTTTCTAGACAAGCATTACCAATTTGTTGCTCTTCCATTTGGCCTAGCAACAGCTCAAAGAATATTTTCAAAAGTTCTGGGTGCCCTACTATCTGTAATCAGAGAACAGGGTATTGCTGTGTTTCCTTATTTGGACGATATCTTGGTAATAGCTCAGTCTTTACATTCTGCAGAATCTCACACAGAATCAACTAGTGTTGTTTCTTCGGAAACATGGTTGGAGGATCAATTTACCAAAAATTTTCTTGATTCCTCAGACAAGGGTCACCTTTTTAGGCTTCCAGATAGATTCAGTGTCCATGACTCTGTCTCTAACAGACAAGAGACGTTTAAAATTGGTCGCAGCATGCCGGTTCCTTCAGTCTCAGTCATTCTCTTCAGTGGCTATGTGCATGGAAGTTTTAGGTCTCATGACTGCAGCATCAAACGCGATCCCCTTTGCTCGTTGTCACATGAGACCTCTACAGCTTTGTATGCTGAATCAATGGTGCAGGGATTATACAAAGATATCACAATTAATATCCTTGAATCCCAATGTCCCAACGACACTCTCTGAAATGGTGGATAGATCACCATTGTTTGGTTCAAGGGGCTTCTTTTGTTCGCCCAACCTGGACTGTGATCTCAACAGATGCAAGTCTTTCAGGTTGGGGAGCTGTTTGGGGATCTCTGACAGCACAAGGGGTTTGGAAATCTCAAGAGGCGAGATTACCAATAAATATTTTAGAACTCTGTGCAATTCTCAGGGCTCTTCAGTTCTGGCCTCTGCTAAAGAGAGAACCATTTATTTGTTTTCAGACAGACAATTTCACAACTGTGGCTTATGTCAATCATCAGGGTGGGACTCACAGTCCCCAAGCTATGAAAGAAGTATCACGGATACTTGCCTGGGCGGAATCCAGCTCCTGTCTAATCTATGCGGTGCATATCCCAGGTGTAGACAATTGGGAGGCGGATTATATCAGCCGCAAGATTTTACATCCAGGGGAGTGGTCTCTCCATCCAGATGTGTTTTCTCAGATTGTTCAGATGTGGGGGCTTCCAGAGATAGATCTCATGGCCTCTCATCTAAAAAAAAAAACTTCCCAGATACCTGTCCAGGTCCAGGGATGTTCAGGCGGAAGCAGTGGATGCGCTGACACTTCCTTGGTGTTATCATCCTGCTTACATCTTCCCGCCTCTAGTTTTCCTTCCAAGAGTGATCTCCAAAATCATCATGGAACAGTCTTGTGTTTCTGGTGGCTCCGGCATGGCCACACAGGTTTTGGTATGCGGATATGGTTCGGATGTCCAGTTGCCCGCCTTGGCCACTTCCGTTACGGCCGGACCTACTATCTCAAGGTCCGTTTTTCCATCAGGATCTCAAATCATTAAATTTGAAGGTATGGAAATTGAACGCTTAGTTCTAAATCATAGAGGTTTCTCTGACTCAGTGATTAATACTATGTTACAAGCTCATAAATCTGTCTCTAGAAATATTTATTATAGAGTTTGGAAGACTTACATTTCATGGTGTTCTTCACATAAATTCTCCTGGCATTCTTTTAGAATTCCTAGAATTTTACAGTTCCTTCAGGATGGTTTGGATAAGGGTTTGTCTGCAAGTTTCTTGAAAGGACAAATCTCCGCTCTTTCTGTTTTATTTCACAGAAAGATTGCTATACTTCCTGATATTCACTGTTTTGTACAGGCTTTAGTTCGTATTAAACCTGTCATTAAATCAATTTCTCCTCCTTGGAGTCTTAATTTGGTTCTGAAGGCTTTACAGGCTCCTCAATTTAAGCCTATGCATTCTTTGGACATTAAACTACTTTCTTGGAAAGTGTTGTTCCTTTTGGCTATCTCTTCCGCTAGAAGAGTTTCTGAGCTATCTGCTCTTTCTTGTGAGTCTCCTTTTCTGATTTTTCATCAGGATAAGGCAGTTTTGCAGACTACTTTTCAATTTTTACCTAAGATTGTGAATTCTAACAACATTAGTAGAGAAATTGTTGTCCCTTCCTTATGTCCCAATCCTAAGAATTCTTTGGAGAGATCCTTACATTCTTTGGATGTAGTAAGAGCTTTGAAATATTATGTGGAAGCTACTAAAGATTTCAGGAAGACTTCCAGTCTATTTGTTTTATTTTCTTGTCCTAGGAAAGGTCAGAAGGCTTCTGTTATTTCCTTGGCTTCTTGGTTGAAACTTTTGATTCATCAAGCTTATTTGGAGTTGGGTCAGGCCCCACCTCAGTGAAATACAGCTCATTCTACTAGATCAGTCTCCACTTCGTGGGCTTTTAAGAATGAAGCTTCGGTTGATCAGATTTGCAAAGCCGCGACTTGGTCCTCTTTACATACATTTACTAAATTCTACCGTTTCGATGTATTTGCTTCTTCTGAAGCAGTTTTTGGTAGAAAAGTTCTTCAGGCAGCTGTTTCAGTTTGATTCTTCTGCTTTTGATTTAAGTTTTTTTCTTTCAAATATGAAAATAAACTTATGTTTTTGGGTTGTGGATTAATTTTTTCAGCGGAATATGGCTGTTTTTATTTTTATTCCCTCCCTCTCTAGTGACTCTTGAGTGGAAGACTCCACATCTTGGGTATTGATATCCCATATGTCACTAGCTCATGGACTCTTGCCAATTACATGAAAGAAAACATAATTTATGTAAGAACTTACCTGATAAATTAATTTCTTTCATATTGGCAAGAGTCCATGAGGCCCACCCTTTTTATGGTGGTTATGATTTTTTATATAAAGCACAATTATTTCCAAATTTCCTTTGTTGATGCTTTCTACTCCTTTCTTTATCACCCCACTGCTTGACTATTCATTAAACTGAATTGTGGGTGTGGTGAGGGGTGTATTTATAGGCATTTTGAGGTTAGGGAAACTTTGCACCTCCTGGTAGGATTGTATATCCATATGTCACTAGCTCATGGACTCTTGCCAATATGAAAGAAATTAATTTATCAGGTAAGTTCTTACATAAATTATGTTTTTTTGTAACTCAAATGAAAACTTTCTGTTGTAACTCTAGTGAATATATTTTTAAAAGATCTGTTATTTTATGTGACTACATTTTAAATTTTTTTTTTTTATGAAGCACAAAATCATTGCTTCCATCTACCATTAATTTAAAGTGCAACGATGGTTTCTAAATTCCTTTTAGTTGCACCTATATGGGGAAATTGTACACACTTTAAGAAATAATTTCCTATAGTAGATTTAGCAGGAATTTAATGATCTTTTCTTTCTATTAGACATTATAAAGTGTGAAGCTTGCTTTCCGTTGTCTTCTGGGGTTTCATTAAGCGATGTTCGTGTTGACAAATTCTATCCTGAGGCCCATCTGCTCAGGATACATGTACAACATACTTAAATACTCTGGAGTCTTTAATATCTTGCAGAAATGTATTGTACAGTAGGTAAATAAAACATATTTGATGCATTTAACTTTTCCTTGATGACATGGTGTCAGAAATTTTTGGACAGTCCCTTCCTCAAGCATGTTTATTACAAATACAATAAAAACACTTTTATATTCTGTGCACATTGAACTGAATTTTTTATGAGACTCGGTGCAAAGTGCTTAAAGTAACAGATGCAAAAAATAGAGCAACATACATTTGTAACAGACAGCATGAGAGTCTCCTTTTGAGTGCTAGAACCTTAAGCAATTCCTTTTTTCAAGTTGAAGAGATGAGTGTATACGCCATATGAAGCAATATTCAAAACTGAGATGACTCTCTTGCTGAAGAAAAGTCTCTTACTAAATAAATACAATTCTATTATACCTCGGAGCATCAATTGTGCAACATTCGTGCCGGTAAGTATAAATGAGATATTGTAAATATACTTTAGGATGTGAATCTCTAACTTATTAGAGCGACTCAAATATGGTATTCATTTTTCTAAAAACATTAGTGATGTAATGTGTGCAGGATATTGAACAAAATATTTAGTTCTATATTGTGTTCTTGTAGAAACATATAACACAAACTAATTTGTTTTCTTTGTTTTCTCACTCTTAATATTAGGGGCACCTTAAATATACATAAATATTTGTAACCCCTTCCTTATCTATCTTTGGTGAGAATGATACAGGTTGGACAGTCACCTTTGACGCTGTGGCTTCACAGGAATGACCTAAGTCTCCGCTGGAGTAGGGAGTCTGGGACATCTTGATTAATGTAACATACAGTGCCTCCACTCAGTGATAACAATTCTCAGGGAACCCACAACACTGAGACAATGAGTTCCCCACAACATGCAATAATAAACAGAAGCAAATAATAAAGTAACACAGAATATATTTAAATGCAAATAGAACAACATATAAATAACATAACAGTCCCACACTTAGCGGGGTACCCTTTTTCCCAAAATACACTGCTAAGTAAAGTCCCTTGTGGTGGTGCACGTTGGGGCCCTTAGTAAGTTTCAGATATCTGTTTAGTGTGAGGGATAACTGTAACTGTTCCACTACCTGAATCCTCCTGTAGAATGTTCTAGAAAAGGTCTGGCTGCTTTCTCTGCTGCTTGCTTTTCCACTTAAGTGCTGACAGTCTTAAATGACAGCTCACTCTAGTTCTACTGTAGCTGCTTCTTACTGTGACATCAGGCTGAGTGTTCACAGCTTGCAGGGTCCTGGATGCTTTATTTCCACTTAAGTGCTGACAGTCTGAAATGACAGCTCACTCTAGTCCCAATGCAGCTGCTTCTTACTGTGACATCAGGCTGAGTGTTCACAGCATACAGGGTCCTGGATGCTTTATTTCCACCTATGTGCTGACAGTCTGAAATGACAGTTCACTCTAGTCCCAATGCAGCTGCTTCTTACTGTGACATCAGGCTGAGTGTTCACAGCATGCAGGGTCCTGGATGCAGCCTTTATCATCCCAGGCAGAATCACACACACATCTTTCAGCAGCCCTGAACAGCTCTGACTAAACTCTCCTCACAGGAAGTCTCTGAAAAATTGCAAGCCTCTGATTGGCTCTCACTACCATGTGATGCAGGGTTGAGCAAAGGGCAAAGTGTAAAGTGCAGTTAATCCCTGCAGCAAAATGACAAAGGGCTACATTCTCCCCCCTGTAAAATTCCTGCCTTCCACTGGCAGGGTAGATACATTAAATAATTAAACATCACTCTGGCACAAGTAACAAACTAATCTAATACAGCTGTGTTCCTGTACCTAACAATGTATTCAAGGTGTCAAGGGCATGTAATACTTGTATGACCTTGGAGTGGGACACTTGCCAGTATGTGGGTTCCCCTACTCGGTCATAAGTGAATAATCTTGGTGGACGCCTATGTCTTTGACTTCCTCTTGAGTCTCTTTGTGGCAACTGTTGGAATTCCTCCAGAAGTAGATCTTCTCACTGCTCTGTTTGGAAAAGGTGCTATAGCTTGAGGCCTAGGTCTCCCCATAGAATATGTATCTGTGTCAGTAGATCTAGGGATGAAGTTGGGGCTTTCAGGATTAAGATCTGACTGAGGAGAAGCAACAGGAGGGTCAGAAGCTTCTGGCTGAGCATCAGGAGGTGTCCACCACTCTTGATCTAAACCTGAATTGTCATGGTTTCCTTCACTAGAATTATCTGCTTCCTTCACTTCTGGTTGACCAACAGGTAACAAATGATTTCGATGCCATGCCTTAATTCAGCCTTCAGGCCCTTTTATTTTGTATACAGGAAGTCCTGGAAGCTTGGAAACCACTTCAAAAAGGGTGCCTTTCCACCGGTCAGTGAGTTTGTGTTTTCAGATAATACCTAGGTTTTTAAGGAGTACCTTATCTCCTGGCTGAATTTCACTATGCCTGACTTTAGCGTCATAACGTCTTTTGTTATTTTCGTTAATCCGGGAACTAGCCTTCTCTGCCAGGTCATAGGCTCTTTGTAGACTCTGTTTCAAGTTGCAAACATACTGGTAATGTGGGACATGGGCCATTCCAACAGAAGAGACATCAAACTGAAGATCTATTGGAAGCCTTGCTTCCCGACCAAAAAGCAAGTAATAAGGAGAATATCCTGTAGATTCATGTCTTGTACAATTGTATGCGTGAACCATGGCTTCAACATGCCTACTCCAGGTTCTTTTCTCTGTATCGTTAAGGGTCCCTAACATGTCCAACAGGGTACGGTTGAACCTTTCAGGAAGAGCATCCCCTTCAGGATGGTAAGGAGTAGTTCTGGACTTTTCAATGTTTAGCAGTTTCAAAAGTTCTTTTATGAGTCGGCTTTCAAAGTCACGACCCTGATCAGAATGAATTCGGCTAGGTAACCCGTAGTTAATGAAAAACTTCTGCCATAGCACTTTGGCAACTGTGGTGGATTTCTGGTCTTTAGTAGGGTAAGCTTGAGCATACCTGGTGAAATGATCAGTCACTACCAGTACATTTCCTACTCCTGCTGAATCAGTCTCAATACACAGAAAATCCATACAGACTAGATCCATGGGGCCAGAGCTCTTTAGGTGGCCCATTGGCGCAGCTCGGGTAGGTAGAGTTTTCCTCTAAATACACCTTTGGCAATTATGACAATGCCTCTCCACAGACTCTCTCATTTTTGGCCAGAAGAAACGATCTTGCACCAATCCAAAAGTTTTGTCCACCCCCAGGTGTCCATGTTGGTCATGCAAGGATCTTAGTACCATTCCTCTATACTTTTCTGGTAATACCAACTGTCTTC
Organism: Bombina bombina; assembly: GCF_027579735.1. Taxonomy (NCBI): domain Eukaryota; kingdom Metazoa; phylum Chordata; class Amphibia; order Anura; family Bombinatoridae; genus Bombina; species Bombina bombina. The sequence goes on along the minus strand of NC_069499.1, from coordinate 428,159,573 downwards.
GTCCTGGGTGATCATGATATTGAATGAGCCTATAGAGAAGTCCCTTCTCAATACGAAAACGGCTCCATTCTCTCTTGAATAGTTGTTGCAACTCAGCAGGTAAACAGTTCAAGTATTTTTGGCACCCATTCTTAACAGCTTTTAATAATGGGCCCACTGTTGGGTCTTGAGCTTGAGTTTGTTGTTTATCCTCATTACTGATGCTTGTCCACTGGGGCAGGTTAACTTGGTAACACATAGCCTCTGGAACTGCTTCAGCACTACAACTGAGTGAGTCGATGCATCTCAATTCAGAAAAGTTAACCCACCCATCTTCAGTGATAGAGGTCTGACACAATGCCCTTACTCCAGGGCCAGGAATTTCAATCCAATCTTCTTTATCTGTCTCTGGAGGAAGTCCAGGTCTCTGAGATAAAGCATCAGCTCCAACATTAGTAGATCCAGGCTTGTATTTCAATGAGAAGCTATAGTTGGACAAAGCTGCAAGCCAGCGATGTCCAGTGGTATCTAGTTTAGCTCTGGTCAAGATATAGGTGAGGCTATTGTTGTCGTTTCTCACCTCAAATTCTGCACCATACAGGTAATCATGTAGTTTATCTACAATAAAAATAGACTTAAGTGACCAGCGCCAAAAAATATAAATTACTACAAACTCCAACTAGAAAAAATAGGTTACCCTAAAAGACCTACAGGACTAATCAATACAAAATACAAAGCACTAGGGAGCGCTGAAACCAGCTTAAGAGTAAGGATTATAGAATATATATAATAATAAAACACCTAACCTGATACTAATATGATACTACTATAATAGGCAATATGTATAATACATGTAAATATAAATTGTGAATTATGAATTATGTGTGAAAAAAAATCTTTTCAAAATTGGAAAAAATTATATATGAAAAAAATTCTATGTGAAAAAATTCAATTCTATAGAAGATGCCAGCAACAAATACTAGAATTGCATATCTATATATAAAAAAAACTTTATTACAATATAGGTCGACCTATTCAAGACATACAATAATAAATCACAAAATTAAGAAAAAAAAGAAAATTAGTATAAAAAACTCCTTAAACCAAAAGTTCATGCATAAGAAACAGTTCCCAGGAGTGGACGATTTTTCGGCTTGTTACTATGTGGACCCACGCTCATACAAGGATGCTGTTCTGTGTATAGTTGTAAGAGGAGCGTTCCCAGGACAAAAGAGGCAGTCGCAGCCAATGATGGTATTTCCCCTACGGACAAGGAATCCTCTTAGTAAATGTCACACAGCAAGTAGCAGGGGAAGTTACATCCGTACTTACATAATAATAAGCAGCAACCGGCCTCCAAACTTGAACCAACGATCTGTGGACACACCTTCCAATAGTAACCAATGGCCACTGGAAACAGAAAAGCTTTAACAGTGAAAAGCAATTAGATATACTAGGCTAGAAACCCAGTGAATTTTTTGCAGCTTCCTTTTACAAGATATGCATTTTCTCACCCAAGGCCTGTTTATAATGGCCAATACTGCACAAAAAACACCTAGCAGAGGGTTATTCAGCCACAAGATATCTGCACAAATAAAATACTCCAAAGTTGTAGGAGTTAGTTTAAAATAGAGCAAATAGAGCAACTAGTTTCAAAATGTAATATCTTTTTCAAGCTCTAAAAACCGGGGGGTCGATCCGATATAAATCGTCGCCCGCAAAAGCCGGCGACGCCAATATTTGCGCGGGTTTGGTATCACATATACGGCGTAACCTAGAAGTTACGCCCGTATATTTCTGCCGTCGCCCGCAGTTTTTTGGGCCATAGGCAGGTATACCAAACCCGCGCAGTTTGGTATCCAATATGCAGCGTAAGGACTTACGTGGCGAAAATGGAGAAAACTTACTCCATTTTCACCTCGCCACAAAAAGCAGCCGTAAGAAGCCTTACGCTGACTATTGGAGCCCCGTAACTTCCTAAACTGGCTGCTAAAATAAACCTAACACCTAACGCATGCGCAATGTCTATCTCCCTGTCAACCGCGATCTTCTAAAATAAACCTAACACCTAACGCATGCGCAATGTCTATCTCCCTGTCAACCGCGATCTTCTAAAATAAACCTAACACCTAACGCATGCGCAATGTCTATCTCCCTGTCAACCGCGATCCCCGCCCCCCCCCCCCGAAATCCCTAATAAAGTTATTACCCCCTAAACCGCCGCTCCCGGACCCCGCCGCCATCTACATAAACTAACCCCCTACTGTGAGCCTCTAAAACCGCCGCCATCTACCTTATCTATCCCCTAATCTGACCCCTTACACTGCCGCCACCTATATAAAAATTATTAACCCCTAATCTAATCCCCCTATACCGCCGCCAGCTATATTAATATTATTAACCCCTAATGTAAGCCCCTTACACCGCCGCCATCTCTATTAAAATGATTAACCCCTAATTTAATCTACCTACCCCGCCGCCAGCTATATTATCTATATTAACCCTAAGTATATTATAGTTAATATAGGTATTACATTATATATATTAACTATATTAACCCTAATTATATTAGGGTTAATATAGTTAATATAGTTACTATAGTATTTATATTAACTATACTAACTCTATCTAACCCTAACACCCCTAACTAAATTTATATTAAATTAATCTAATTCATTTATAAACTAAAATATTCCTATTTAAATCTAAATACTTACCTATAAAATAAACCCTAAGATAGCTACAATATAATTAATAATTACATTGTAGCTATGTTAGGGTTAATATTTATTTTACAGGTAAATTGTTAATTATTTTAACTAGGTATAATAGATATTAAATAGTTATTAACTATTTAATATCTACCTAGTTAAAATAATTACCCAATAACCTGTAAAATAAATCCTAACCTAAGTTACAAATACACCTACACTATCAATAAATTTAATAAACTACAAACATCTATCTAAAAATACAATTAAATTAACTAAACTAAATTACAAAAAAAAACAAACACTAAATTACAAAAAATAAAAAAAAGATTACAAGATTTTTAAGCTAATTACACCTATTCTATGCCCCCTAATAAAATAATAAACCCCCTTCCTCCGGCGATGTCTTCCTCCAAGCGGCAAAGAAGAATTCTTCGTCCGGTGACGTCTTCCTCCAAGCGGCAGCAAAGTCTTCATTCTTCCGGCGGCATCTTCAATCTTCTTTCTTCGCTCCGCCGCCGCGGAGCATCCATCCCGGCCGACTGCTGTACTACGAATGAGGTACCTTTAAATGACGTCATCCAAGATGGCGTCCGCCGAATTCCGATTGGCTGATAGGATTCTATCAGCCAATCGGAATTAAGTTAGAAAAATCTGATTGGCTGATTGAATCAGCCAATCAGATTCAAGTTCAATCCGATTGGCTGATCCGAACAGCCAATCAGATTGAGCTCGCATTCTATTGGCTGATCGGAACAGCCAATAGAATGCGAGCTCAATCTGATTGGCTGATTGGATCAGCCAATCGGATTGAACTTGAATCTGATTGGCTGATTCAATCAGCCAATCAGATTTTTCTAACTTAATTCCGATTGGCTGATAGAATCCTATCAGCCAATCGGAATTCGGCGGACGCCATCTTGGATGACGTCATTTAAAGGTACCTCATTCGTAGTACAGCAGTCGGCCCGGATGGATGCTCCGCGGCGGCGGAGCGAAGAAAGAAGATTGAAGATGCCGCCGGAAGAATGAAGACTTTGCTGCCGCTTGGAGGAAGACGTCGCCGGACGAAGAATTCTTCTTTGCCGCTTGGAGGAAGACATCGCCGGAGGAAGAATTCTTCTTTGCCGCTTGGAGGAAGACATCGCCCGGATCGGATCAGGAGTTCGGCCCGGTGTGGTGAAGACAAGGTAGGGAGATCTTCAGGGGGGTAGTGTTAGGCTTTTTTAAGGGGGGTTTGGGTGGTTTTAGAATAGGGGTATGTGGGTGGTGGGTTGTAATGGGGGGGGGGATTGTATTTGTTGTATGCAAAAGAGCTGAATTCTTTGGGGCATGCCCCACAAAAGGCCCTTTTAAGGGCTGGTAAGGTAAAGAGCTTTGAAATTTATTTAATTTAGAATAGGGCAGGGAATTTTTTTTATTTTGGGGGTTTATTATTTTATTAGGGGGCATAGAATAGGTGTAATTAGCTTAAAAATCTTGTAATCTTTTTTTTATTTTTTGTAATTTAGTGTTTGTTTTTTTTTGTAATTTAGTTTAGTTAATTTAATTGTATTTTTAGATAGATGTTTGTAGTTTATTAAATTTATTGATAATGTAGGTGTATTTGTAACTTAGGTTAGGATTTATTTTACAGGTAATTGGGTAGTTATTTTAACTAGGTAGATAATAACTATTTAATATCTATTATACCTAGTTAAAATAATTAACAATTTACCTGTAAAATAAATATTAACCCTAACATAGCTACAATGTAATTATTAATTATATTGTAGCTATCTTAGGGTTTATTTTATAGGTAAGTATTTAGATTTAAATAGGAATATTTTAGTTTATAAATGAATTAGATTAATTTAATATAAATTTAGTTAGGGGTGTTAGGGTTAGATAGAGTTAGTATAGTTAATATAAATACTATAGTAACTATATTAACTATATTAACCCTAATATAATTCGGGTTAATATAGTTAATATATATAATGTAATACCTATATTAACTATAATATACTTAGGGTTAATATAGATAATATAGCTGGCGGCGGGGTAGGTAGATTAAATTAGGGGTTAATCATTTTAATAGAGATGGCGGCGGTGTAAGGGGCTTACATTAGGGGTTAATAATTTTAATATAGATGGCGGCGGTGTTAGGGGCTCACTTTAGGGGGTTATAGATATAATATAGCTGGCGGCGGGGTACGGGAGCGGCGGTTTAGGGGTTAATAACTTTATTAGGTTGCGGCGGGGTACGGGAGCGGCGGTTTAGGGGTTAATAGCTTTTTTATTGTTAGGATAGTGAGGGGGGATAGCGGATAGAGGGTTAGACGTGTCGGGCTATGTTAGGGAGGCGTGTTAGACAGTGCGGGCTATGTTAGGGAGGCGTGTTAGACAGTGCGGGTGTTTTAGACTTTAGTCAGGTTTTAGAGGCGCCGGCAGTTTCTAACGTGCCATAAGTCACTGGCGACGCCAGAAATTTGTACTTGCGCAGATTTCTGGACATCGCTGGTTTGTCAGACTTACGGCACGTTAGCATCTGACGGCGACTTATATGGGATGGCTCGAGTTGCGAGCTGAAACTGCGGGCGACGCCGGTTCCCTCGCTTGCGCCGCAAACTGCGATCTATATCGGATCGCGCCCCAAATGAACAATGCTCTCTTTTAAGCATTGTTATCAGTGAAAATATTTGCAGAATATACATTCATATTTAAAAATTCATGTTTAGAACTAATTTTATATTTAAAAATCATTCATGTTAAAAATATTGCATAGTATTCTGTAAACAATATTAACATATTAACATACAATTTGTTGCCGGCATCTTTCTACAAATTTTTTTACTAATATTATTACCCTAATAAACAAATAAAAAATAAATATAAGGCTGCTGAAAAATATATATACTAAAAAACAATTCGTTATCCTTAGAAAAAAAAAAAAAAAAAATATATATATATATATATATTCACTAAACAGGGAATTGAACCCCTAACCTCGAATCCCAAAAAACATCCAATGCTTACACTTTAACCACTAAGCCATAGTTCATCTAAACATGGTAACTGCTATTTTGGATTGTATTTAAACCCTCTCATTTACAAATATATTCTATAAATGATAGTAAAGATTCGAACCCAAAGACCCATACTAGCTAAACCTGCAGGCTATACCATTCGGCCATCCTTCCCAATTCATAATTAGGTTCCGAATTTTTTATAAATAACTTCTATATTTCTATTATTTCATAAATATATGTATATGATGGGATTCAAACCAGTAACCTTCTGGTCCTGAAACAAGCAACTTAACCACTGGCCCACAATAGGCTCATGATAAAGATGTTAGTCTATTGATATATATAAAGACATAATGGTCCAGACAAATCTAACAATAATATCATTTAAAAAATAACAAGGATTTATTATCATAACAAGAAAGACCTTAAATATTATATACTATACTACTTTTTTTTTTTTTTTTTAAATAAGTATGTATATAAAGTGTAACTCATTATAAAAATCTTTACAAAAAACACCCCAAATCAAAATCTAGATTTAATCCTTGAGGGGCTAGAGTTTTCAGTTCAAATATCCACTTAGCTTCTAGTTTTAGAATTTCTTTCTGTATATTCCCTCCCCTCCAATTTGGTTTGACTTTATCAATCACTTTATATGAAAAATGTTTTAAATTCCCATTATTACATTTTTTGAAATGTTTAGGGACAGGTAAAACCTTATTCCTCTCTGACTCCATATTCTCAATAGAATTAATATGCTATCTAATTCTATCTTTTATAGCTCTTGTCGACTCTCCTACATACTGAGCCCTGCACGAACATTCTAGGAGATAGATAACATTGGAGTCAGTACATCTATAGATATCTTTAATATTATATTCCTTATTGGTAATATTTGACTTAAAAGTTTTACATTTCTTGGAGTTCTTACACGCCTTACAACTCAAACAGGGAAAAAAAACCTGTAATTCTATTACCTTTTAGGTCCCTATCCCTATTTATACAGGACTTTACATTAAGATCCGTTGGAGCGAGCCATGTTTTTAAATTTCTACATTTTTTATAAACAAACTTTGGAAAACTGGGTAGAACAGGCCCTAGAGTGTCATCTGATCTCAGAACATACCAATGCCTTTTTAAAAAAAATTCAAGTTTTTTCTTATCATCATTATATTGTGTGATGAAAGGGATATTCAAAATTTCAGTTATATTCAAATTATTTGTAGTTCCAAAATCATTTCTATTACTATTGTTATTCCTTTTTATTTTATCTTCCTTTTTGATTAGAAGGTCAGTTCTATCTATCATTAGAGCTTCTGATCTAGCTGATTCTATTAGCCCTGCATTATAACCTTTTTGCAAAAATTTGTTAGCTAAAATATCTGATTGATTCATATAATCTATACTATTTGTGCAATTTTTCTGAATGCGCAAGAATTGGCTCTTTGGGATATTGGATTTCCACCTCTCCAAATGACAAATTTCAGCATGGATATATCCATTTGTGTCAACTGGTTTACAATAGGTTTTTGTCATTATCTTACCATCCTCCACATATATTTTTAAATCAAGAAAATTTATACAAGTATCACTAGTTTCATATGTGAATTTCAAATTTTTATCATTTTGATTCATTCTAGAAAAAAACCAATCAAGGTCTTCCTTACTGCCTCGCCAGATAATTAAAATGTCATCAATATATCTTTTAAAGGAGACTAGATTTGCCCCCAGGTCTGTAGAGTCAAGGAAGATATACTCCCATAAACCCATAAACAAAGTAGCATAACTGGGGGCAAATCTGGTCCCCATGGCTGTCCCACATTCTTGCAAATAATAATTGCCATCAAAATTAAAATAATTGTGTGATAGAATAAACTTTATACCATCAATAATACATTTTTTATGTTCTTTAGGTAAACTTGAATCTTTTTTCTAGAAAAAAAGCAATTGCTGCTATACCTAACTCATGTCTAATACAGGTGTATAACGCAGAAACGTCACAAGTGGCGAGTAGAAACCCCTCCTCCCATACAATGGTCTCCAAAGTTCGAAGTACATCAGTGGAATCTTGTAAATAGCTAGGTAAAGCTCTTACATGTTTCTGAAGATGCAAGTCTATATACTCAGATAGATTCGCAGTAATGGAATTAATCCCGGATACAATTGGTCTCCCGGGCGGATTTAAACTATCTTTGTTTATTTTTGGTAAACAATACATAAGTGGAATTCTTAGCTCTTTGGGGAGTAAATAACCCATCTCTTTGTCATTCAGAATACCTTGTTCTCTAGCTGACGATAAAAGTATACCTAACTCAGACAAAAATTCATTAGTAGGATTTCTAGGTAAGATTTTCTATGTTTCTTTATCATTAAGGAGCTGATTACACATATTTACATATTTATCTTTATCCATTAAAACTATTCCTCCTCCCTTATCTGCAGGTTTCACTACAATGGTCTTATCTTCCTCTAGTTTTTTAATCTCAGTCAGCTGTACCTTCGTTAGATTTGTTTTATTCGCCTTATTTTTATTTAAATTTAAATTTTGTATATCATTTGTCACCAACTTTTCAAAAGTTTCAATCGAACTAACTTTAAAACAAAGGGAAGTACTAAATAGGGGTTTATTGTTTGCTCCATCACAGAGAATAAACAAATTTAATGCTTTCATTGACGCACATAAATTTATAAGGAACCTAACAGTGAAAAAATGGTTCCTCCGAAATCCTCAGGATAGAAATACAAATATAAGTGTAGAATCTGATAATACGTTGTCTTTTAAGCATACTAACCTTAAAGAAAAATCACGCTTCTATCCAAAATTTATTAAAGGAGGTTCGATTGAAACTTTTGAAAAGTTGGTGACAAATGATATACAAAATTTAAATTTAAATAAAAATCAGGCGAATAAAACAAATCTAACGAAGGTACAGCTGACTGAGATTAAAAAACTAGAGGAAGATAAGATCATTGTAGTGAAACCTGCAGATAAGGGAGGAGGAATAGTTTTAATGGATAAAGATAAATATGTAAATATGTGTAATCAGCTCCTTAATGATAAAGAAACATACAAAATCTTACCTAGAAATCCTACTAATGAATTTTTGTCTGAGTTAGGTATACTTTTATCGTCAGCTAGGGAACAAGGTATTCTGAATGACAAAGAGATGGGTTATTTACTCCCCAAAGAGCCAAGAATTCCACTTATGTATTGTTTACCAAAAATACACAAAGATAATTTAAATCCACCCGGGAGACCAATTGTATCCGGGATTAATTCCATTACTGCGAATCTATCTGAGTATATAGACTTGCATCTTCAGAAACATGTAAGAGCTTTACCTAGCTATTTACAAGATTCCACTGATGTACTTCGAACTTTGGAGACCATTGTATGGGAGGAGGGGTTTCTACTCGCCACTTGTGACGTTTCTGTGTTATACACCTGTATTAGACATGCGTTGGGTATAGCAGCAATTGCTTTTTTTCTAGAAAAAGATTCAAGTTTACCTAAAGAACATAAAAAATTTATTATTGATGGTATAAAGTTTATTCTATCACACAATTATTTTAATTTTGATGGCAATTATTATTTGCAAGAATGTGGGACGGCCATGGGGACCAGATTTGCCCCCAGTTATGCTACTTTGTTTATGGGTTTATGGGAGTATATCTTCCTTGACTCTACAGACCTGGGGGAAAATCTGGTCTCCTTTAAAAGATATATTTATGACATTTTAATTATCTGGCGAGGCAGTAAGGAAGACCTTGATTGTTTTTTTTCTAGAATGAATCAAAATGATAAAAATTTGAAATTCACATATGAAACTAGTGATACTTGTATAAATTTTCTTGATTTAAAAATATATGTGGAGGATGGTAAGATAATGACAAAAACCTATTTTAAACCAGTTTGACGCAAATGGATATATCCATGCTGAAAGTTGTCATTTGGAGAGGTGGAAATCCAATATCCTAAAGAGCCAATTCTTGCACATTCGGAAAAATTGCACAAATAGTATAGATTATATGAATCAATCAGATATTTTAGCTAACAAATTTTTGCAAAAAGGTTATAATGCAGGGCTAATAGAATCAGCTAGATCAGAAGCTCTAATGATAGATAGAACTGACCATCTAATCAAAAAGGAAGATAAAATAAAAAGGAATAACAATAGTAATAGAAATGATTTTGGAACTACAAATAATTCAAATATAACTGAAATTTTGAATATCCCTTTCATCACACAATATAATGATGATAAGAAAAAACTTGAAAAATTTTCAAAAAGGCATTGGTATTTTCTGAGATCAGATGACACTCTAGGGCCTGTTCTACCCAGTTTTCCAAAGTTTGTTTATAAAAAATGTAGAAATTTAAAAACATGGCTCGCCCCAACGGATCTTAATGTAAAGTCCTGTATAAATAGGGATAGGGACCTAAAAGGTAATAGAATTACAGGGTTTTTCCCCTGTTTGAGTTGTAAGGCGTGTAAGAACTCCAAGAAATGTAAAACTTTTAAGTCAAATATTACCAATAAGGAATATAATATTAAAGATATCTATAGATGTACTGACTCCAATGTTATCTATCTCCTAGAATGTTCGTGCGGGGCTCAGTATGTAGGAGAGTCGACAAGAGCTATAAAAGATAGAATTAGAGAGCATATTAATTCTATTGAGAATATGGAGTCAGAGAAGAATAAGGTTTTACCTGTCCCTAAACATTTAAAAAAATGTAATAATGGGAATTTGAATTTCATATAAAGTGATTGATAAAGTCAAACCAAATTGGAGGGGAGGGAATATACAGAAAGAAATTCTAAAACTAGAAGCTAAGCGGATATTTGAACTGAAAACTCTAGCCCCTCAAGGATTAAATCTAGATTTTGATTTGAGGTGTTTTTTGTAAAGTTTTTTATAATGAGTTACATTTTATATACATACTTATTTAAAAAAAAAAAAAAGTAGTATAGTATATAATATTTAAGGTCTTTCTTGTTATCATAATAAATCCTTGTAATTTTTTAAATGATATTATTGTTAGATTTGTCTGGACCATTATGTCTTTATATATATCAATAGACTAACATCTTTATCATGAGCCTATTGTGGGCCAGTGGTTAAGTTGCTTGTTTCAGGACCAGAAGGTTACTGGTTTGAATCCCATCATATACACATATTTATGAAATAATAGGAATTTAGAAGTTATTTATAAAAAATTTGGAACCTAATTATGAATTGGGAAGGATGGCCGAATGGTATAGCCTGCAGGTTTAGTTAGTATGGGTCTTTGGGTTCAAATCTTTACTATCATTTGTAGAATATATTTGTAAAGGGTTTAAATACAATCCAAAATAGTAGTTACCATGTTTAGATGAGCTATGGCTTAGTGGTTAAAGTGTAAGCATTTGATGTTTTTTGGGATTCGAGGTTAGGGGTTCAATACCCCTGTTTGGTGAATATATATATATATATATATATATATATTATTTTTATTTTTTTTTCTAAGGATAGCGTATCGTTTTTTAGTATATATATTTTTCAGCAGCCTTATATTTATTTTTTATTTGTTTATTAGGGTAATAATATTAGTAAAACATTTTGTAGAAAGATGCCGGCAACAAATTGTATGTTAATATGTTAATATTGCTTCCAGAATACTATGCAATATTTTTAACATGAATGATTTTTAAATATAAAATTAGTTCTAAACATGAATTTTTAAATATGAATGTATATTCTGCAAATATTTTCACTGATAACAATGCTTATAAATCTACTAATGTTAACAGCCTCACCTTTTACAAAACAGGTGGCAGACTAATTGATTAATCAAATCAGCTGGCTGGAAGTGGGTTTAAAAGAGAGCATTGTTCATTTGGTTTTTAGAGCTTGAAAAAGATATTACATTTTGAAACTAGTTGCTCTATTTGCTCTATTTTAAACTAACTCCTACACCTTTGGAGTATTTTATTTGTGCAGATATCTTGTGGCTGAATAACCCTCTGCTAGGTGTTTTTTGTGCAGTATTGGCCATTATAAACAGGCCTTGGGAGCGAGAATGCATATCCTGTTAAAGAAAGCTGCAAAAAATTCACTGGGTTTCTAGCCTAGTATATCTAATTGCTTTTCCCTGTTAAAGCTTTTCTGTTTCCAGTGGCCATTGGTTACTATTGGAAGGTGTGTCCACAGATTGTTGGTTCAAGTTTGGAGGCCGGTTGCTGCTTATTATTATGTAAGTACGGATGTAACTTCCCCTGCTATTTGCTGTGTGACATTTACTAAGAGGATTCCTTGTCCATAGAGGAAATACCATCATTGGCTGCGACTGCCTCTTTTGTCCTGGGAACGCTCCTCTTACAACTATACACAGAACAGCATCCTTGTATGAGCATGGGTCCACATAGTAACAAGCCGAAAAATCGTCCACTCCTGGGAACTGTTTCTTATGCATGAACTTTTGGTTTAAGGAGTTTTTTATACTAATTTTCTTTTTTTCTTAATTTTGTGATTTATTATTGTATGTCTTGAATAGGTCGACCTATATTGTAATAAAGTTTTTTATATATAGATATGCAATTCTAGTATTTGTTGCTGGCATCTTCTATAGAATTGAGTTTTTTCACATAGATTTATTTTCATATATAATTTTTTCCAATTTTGAAAAGATTTTTTTCACACATAATTCAAAATTCACAATTTTATTTACATGTATTATACATATTGCCTATTATAGTAGTATCATATTAGTATCAGGTTAGGTGTTTTATTATTATATATATTCTATAATCCTTACTCTTAAGCTGGTTTCAGCGCTCCCTAGTGCTTTGTATTTTGTATTGTTTATCTACAATAGCCCACTTCAATGCCAGAAATTCTAGTTTATGCACTGGGTAATTCTTTTCAGCTTTAGACAAGCTCCGACTAATGTAGGCAACAGGCCTCAGCCCCTCAGGATGTGCCTGGTGGAGAATGCCTCCAAGCCCTTCCATGCTGGCATCTACATGAAGCACAAATGGTTTCTCAAGATCTGCATATGCCAGTACAGGAGCTTCAGTCATCTTACTTTTAAGTAGCTGAAAAGCCTCTTCACAGGAATTAGTCCACTTATCTCCTATAAGTTTCTTGGAATGCAGGCTCTTCTGCTTGGCATTCTCTCCAGGCTCCAATTTCAGAAGATTGTGAAGACTTCGGGCTATCTTGGAATAACCTTCTACAAAGCGACGGTAGTAACCGCAGAACCCCAAGAATGAACGTAGCTCTTCAATATTCTTTGGTCTTGGCCAATTTACCACTGCTTCTATTTTTGCTGGGTCTGTGGCCACACCTTCTGCAGAAACTATATGTCCAACATAAGTCACTGAGCTTCTTGCAAATTTGCATTTGTCAACTGATAACTTCAGACCTTCAGCTTGCAATCGATCTAACACCCTCAGCAACCGATTTTCATGTTCTTCAGGGGTTCTTCCAAAAATTATTATATCATCCAGATAAACAAGGCACTCTCTTGGACTAAGGTCCCCAAGGGTCTTTTCCATTAATCTCTGGAAAGTTGCTGGGGCCCCGGTAATCCCTTGTGGCATACGGGTAAACTGGTAGAAACCCAAAGGGCAGATGAATGCTGTTTTCTCTTGGTCTTCTTTTTTCATGGGAACTTGATAATATCCAGAGCAGAGATCCAATACACTAAACCATTTGCTACCAGATAGAGCATTCAGTAGATCTTCTATTCGGGTTAGTGTATACTGGTCAGGAATTGTTCGTTTATTTAAAGTTCGATAGTCTATACACAATCGCACAGAGCCATTCTTTTTCCTCACCACTACAATGGGAGAACCATAGGGACTTCTAGATTCTTTGATAATGCCAGTATCTTCCATTTCCTGCAAGATGTTTCTCACATCCTCCACATCTCATGGTGCTATATGTCGAGACCTCTCACGAAAGGGAGCAGAGTCCGTCAATCTTTTGGCGTGTTGTGCACTCCTGCAACACCCTACATCCATGTCTTTAGTTGAGAAGACTCCTCTTCTGGTTTTTAGAGCTTTAAGCAATCTCTCTTTCCATTCAAATGGTAAACTTGAGTCTTCAAAATCAAACTCCAATTCTCCTGAGGAGATGACTGCTGGTTCTATGGGAAGGGCAGAAATTGGGGTTATTTCCTCTAAGAGGTGAAGGATTCCCAATTCTTGACAATGATCAATATGGACATCTCTTGGGGACAGATTACAGACAGTTACTGCAAAAATGCCTGTTGTGCCTTTCTGCCAATCCTTGACTTCAGGCATAATCATCCAGCCCTTTCGAATGTCCTCTTCAGGAATAGATCTACACAATAGATCTGTGCACAATTAATCATACCCTCCTGTAAGGTGGGTACAGCTTTAACAGATTTCATTTCTCCAGGTCGTAAAGTCAAAGGCTGGGGGCCCCAGTAATGGAGCTGCCCAGTCAGTGATTCTTGAGCTAATTTGTGACATTTGTGTCTTAGGGCAGGCTCCAATTCAGCCATCTGATTAATGGATACATTTCCTACCTCTTGCAAGTAGGATCTAAACAAGTTTCGAACCATACTAGTGTTGGTTCCCAGGAGAATGGAGAAACTTGATTGTTTAGGGGTAGGGCACAACAGAGCCTCCACATCCATGGAGCAAGTCTTTCCAGTGTTCAGTTGTGGGATGACAATCTGCACTCTGACTACTCCTTCTACTGTACATGCTTGTGAACCTAGCCCCCATAAACTGACATCTTTAGCTGTGGCAATAGGTAAGTGACGTAGGTGAGCATCATAAAATGATCTGAAGATAATGGTCACCTGGGATCCAGTGTCTAGCAATGCAGAAGCTGGGATGCCCTCAGCCATAAGTGATACCAGTGGCTTGGGTCCAACTCTGATACTTGCAGCTGTTTCCAGGCTCTTAATGTGACACTTCCTCCAATGAGTCCACTTTTTTTTTTCTAGAAACATTTCTTTTGGGTAAGGTATCTGTGACAAAGGTTTCAACCTGAAGAACATCTTCTTTATGTGTACAATGGGATGCTATATGCCCAAGCCCATTACATCTAAAACACCTGAGAGGTTTGTCATGTTTATTATCCTGGGTAGTTGAATTGATTGATTCACAATTTTTGGGTTGAGGTTCTTTTTTCTCTTTTGTACTTTTGATTTTCTGGGAACTGTCCTGAGCAGAGGATTTCTCAGGAGCTCTTATCCGTGAACGAGTAAGATGAGTCTTTTCTATAGTCCTTACTTCCTTCATTACTTCAGCAAAAGATAGAACCTTTTTAATACATAAAAGATTCTCCAAGGTGGCTGCACAGGAGTCTCCAGGTAGTGTTCCTCTAAGGAACTTTTTACACCGGTATTTGTCAATTTCAGATGCGGGAATGATCCCTTTCTCCACTAATGTTCCTACTATGAGTTCTACTCTCACAACATAGGCTGACAGTTTTTCACCTTTTACTTGAATTGTATTTGTATATCGTTCTCTCAACTCAAACTCATCTTCTTCCTCTGCATATGCAGTCATTATAATTTGAAGGAGCTCTGATGCAGAAGCTTGAGGATGGATAATTTGATGGTGCCTTACCAGGTCTAAGGCCGGACCTTTTAAACCTTCTATGAGCCTTTGTCGTTTCACATCCTCAGAACAAGCCCATTCTCTAAGAAGCTGCAAAGTAGTGTCTCTCCAGGGTTTGAAGCACTCTTCTCCAACAGGAGTAGGGTCAATGCCAGAGAAAATCTTCAGTCTCTTGTAATTGTGAATGTGTTGAGCTTGGGTCAGTTCCACCACTAATTGTTTAAGTACATTTGTTATGGGAGAAGAAATCTCTTGCTTAGGAGAATCATTCTTTGGTCTCCTTTCACTTACTAAAGAACTGCCTTCAGAATCATTTACATTTAAATCATCTTCAGACTCACTGTCACTATTTTGAAATATCAGGTCAGAATCATCACCCTCCTCGTGGTCAGAATCTCCTTCTGGGTATACTATCAGGCACCCTTTAGGGTCTGCTCCAGGTATAGGGATTCTAGTTGTTCCTTTTTCTGGATTTATATCCTGGTCCCCCTGAACAAGGGTCACACCATGAGTTCCTGTTTTCTTAGCCTGAACTATGGCAGGGTTTTCCAACCCAGGGATCAGTTTTAGGGCATCTATAAACTTCCTCCGGCTGAGTCCAATAGGAGTTTGCACAACCACAACCTTTTGGGGAGGAACCCTCATTATTCTAGCCCACTCTCTAACATCTCTGGGTGATGGAACAGGGGTCTTGCTTAAACACTTCTTACTGTCCCAGTTCATCTCAGCATTGCCTCCATCTGTAACCCCTTCCTTAACTATCTTTGGTGAGAATGATACAGGTTGGACAGTCCCCTTTGACGCTGTGGCTTCACAGGAATGACCTAAGTCTCCGCTGGAGTAGGGAGTCTGGGACATCTTGATTAATGTAACATACAGTTCCTCCACTCAGTGATAACAATTCTCAGGGAACCCACAACACTGAGACAATGAGTTCCCCACAACATGCAATAATAAACAGAAGCAGATAATAAAGTAACACAGAATATATGCAAATAGAACAACATATAAATAACATAACAGTCCCACACTTTGCAGGGTACCCTTTTTCCCAAAATACACTGCTAAGTAAAGTCCCTTGTGGTGGTGCACGTTGGGGCCCTTAATAAGTTTCAGATATCTGTTTAGTGTGAGGGATAACTGTAACTGTTCCACTACCTGAATCCTCCTGTAGAATGTTCTAGAAAAGGTCTGGCTGCTTTCTCTGCTGCTTGCTTTTCCACTTAAGTGCTGACAGTCTGAAATGACAGCTCACTCTAGTTCTATTGTAGCTGCTTCTTACTGTGACATCAGGCTGAGTGTTCACAGCATGCAGGGTCCTGGATGCTTTATTTCCACTTAAGTGCTGACAGTCTGAAATGACAGCTCACTCTAGTCCCAATGCAGCTGCTTCTTACTGTGACATCAGGCAGAGTGTTCACAGCATGCAGGGTCCTGGATGCAGCCGTTATCATCCCAGGCAGAATCACACACACATCTTTCAGCAGCCCTGAACAGCTCTGACTAAACTCTCCTCACAGGAAGTCTCTGAAAAACTGCCAGCCTCTGATTGGCTCTCACTACCATGTGATGCAGGGTTGAGCAAAGGGCAAAGTGTAAAGTGCAGTTAATCCCTGCAGCAAAATGACAAAGGGCTACATATTTATACTTTAGATATAAAAGGTAATTAGGGAGAATGCAATCAAGTAGCTTTAAATACATAAAACTTTTTTTATTTTGTTATTAGTAGGAAGTGTAAGCTGAATATTAAAGACCCATGAAAGTATACATATGAACCTACAAAGTAATACATTCTCAGGGTCCCTTCCTTACCTGTTGCCCTTTCTCTGATGTAAGTACATTTCTCTTTAAATTCTCCATGCTGTTTGCACTCAGACATTAGGGGTGAAGTCTGTCTCTGTAATTATTCCATGTTTTTTTTTCTGTCAAGACAACACTTGTTTTGTTTTGTTTGTTGATAAACCTGTTATGCAGAAGTAACACTCAGAGTCCAGAAACAGGTCAGAGGTTCAAAATCAGGAATTATTCCAAATAAGTCTCTCAGAAAGTGATATAGATTTAAGACAGTTCATCAAATAACCCTGTGGTATAATGCAATACCAGAGTCCAGTGAAATATCCAGAGTGAAGCAACACGATCGCTCTGTAATCCAAACATCACAACACAAGTGATGAGGTAAAGAAAGAATCCAGGAAGGATAGCCAGTACACTAATGTCTTAGCACTGAGTTTAAAAAAAATGGAGTACTTAAAGGGACAGGCTCTATCCCGAATGCCTGAGCACTGAGTGCATACAACATAGAGGATTTAAAGAGACAGGTTCCTGAATCAGAGAAAATGCAGCAGATAAGGGATCCTTACATATTGTAAGCCCCTTGCAGATCAATTTTAGTGACTATGCAGGCATCTCAAACTCTACTCAGGAGTTTGATTATGAGCTGATGTGGGTATCTATTTTTAACTGTAATATAGTGCCCTATAGTCCAAAGAAGGACGTAGTCTACCATCTGCTTCTCCTATAAAGAAAATACCTGCCTCGGAGGGGGCATAGATGTTCTGATAAAGCCTTTTGTAAGATTTACCTCAATTTTGTAGCTCAGGACCTGAAAATGGGTGGATATGTGCAAAGGGGCTCTTAGCTTCTGGTGGAAGGTCAATAGAACAACCTTACTCCTTTCTGGGTGGTAAATGATCTGCTCCCTTCCTTGCAAAAACATCACCAAACTCTTGATATTTTACAGGATACACAAATTCAGTCTCTGCAGCAGCAAATATAATGGAATTCTGGGATGAAGAAGGAATGCATGTGCAGCAGAAATAAGATACAAAAATAAAGGAATCCATCTTCCAAATAATTTATTGATTATGGACCTCAGCCATGACAGGCCTAAAATAGGTGGGGACAAAGGAGAGAACACAAGATCAAAGTGTAATGCCTCCCAATGTTTAATTCCAATACCCATAGCTAACATTATAGTTTAATGGGTGACAGTTTTAGAGTTATAGAGACAGGCTCCACATCTAATAACTGAGCACTGGTACAAACAACATGTATGATTTAAAGAGACAAGTTCCTGCATCAGAGAAAGGGCAGCATGTAAGGGACCCTGACTTAAATTTCAAAATATTTCACTAGTTTTCTTTGACAATATACATTTGTTTTTCAGTTGCTGCCAGCACCTTTACGTAGTGGGGGCAGTTTGAATAATAAATTATGACTCTATGGCTTGTACACTGCCTGAGTTGACTGCTCTGTGTAGGTATGTATGCTCATTAACTCATAATACTGATTGATATACTGTATGTATGCCTGATTGGTTGGGTATGGATGCTTAAAAAAGCAGAGAGGAGGATCACATAAATAGACATTTTTCTATTTATTTAGGGCTTGATGATCAAAAACTCGCTGCCATGGAGAGAAAATACATAGGGGTATATTTATTAATGTGTGAGAGGACATGGTAGCGTATCATGTCTGCCGCACATCGATAAATGCCAAAAGAATACACTGTTTGCTAAACATTATATTATAATACAATAGTTTCTCCTTCACATACAGGACCCTGCACAGTAAGATAAATATCACTGAAGGTAAAATTAGTACTTCTAAAATTCTTTGAGGGGTCAGACCCTTAGGGCCCAATGATCTAAGCTTTGCCAGATCAGATGTGGTTTTTCTCACCAACCCTCAAAGGGGCTGCCCTGGTGGAATCATTGCAAAAAAAGGGGAAGTCCCTGCGAGTGGAGAGACGTCTCCTATTGAAAGTAATGGAGCTCACTGGAAAGGGACACTTTGCTCCATAGAGTGAAGTAAGCAGTGAGCAGGGGCAAACTTAAAAAAATAAATCCACAATTACAATTTATGCTGTGCATATTTAATACTAATTATTCTTGCGTAATTTACATTAAAAAATTATGTTTTTAATAAAATATTATTTTTGGTGAAGAATTTTGTACGATTTTTGATACACCTTAACAATACAATTTTTTTTCTGCATATTTTTGTGTGAATGGTTCAATTATTCATTTTGTAAGATTTTTAAAATATGAATTTTATTGTGCACTTTTGTAATATATGATTCTCCTCCCCATATTCAAATTCAGTATATGCCCCTTAGCCAGCATTTTTTAATAATCTCACTAGCACCAAAACCTTTAGATCATTGAGCCCTTAGTCACAAGTTTACACTATTAATGTTATTTCTTAAATTAATTTGCATATTATGTTGTGACAGTTTTCAAAAGTTTATTGTTCCTAACTAGACCCAGAGAAAAAAAAAACTTAAGGGGATGTAAAGTAACATTATACTAGAAACATTTATATCATCCATATGAAAAGCATTGTTTAAGGAGTTTTGTGTGGAATGGGTCAGATTTGGCTTTTTCTCTCCACTTTTTTGTGTCATACCAATACAAACAAAAGAAATAAGTGAAGTGGTGCATTATCTGACAGAAATGCAGAGGTGCCGAAAAAAGGGAATAGGAGCGCCAAAGTTGGCTAAAGTATATATAAAACAGGATAAATCAGGAACAAAGCTGACTGAAAAGGAGGGTGATATTGACAATGGTATATCTAATAATGTATAATATATAACCCCTACAGTTGGTCTTTCTGTATAGGCAAATAAGTATAGAAACTGGTAGTTTCAAAATGCTTAAAACAATTTATTTATATTAAAAACTTACATAAAAAATTTAATAATAAAAAAAAAATATAAAAAAAAGAGTGACTCAGGATTGGTCGCTCTCATATATATATTAAGTCAGGTCAAAAACTGTTTAGATAAAATACAATACAATCGGATTCAATGTTATATAAATACATATAATACAATTGGTATACAGTGTAATAGATATAAAGTGCAAATAATGAATACACTAATAGATGAGACAATCAAAATAGTACAATGTCTGGATAGATCTCCGGTAAGGATACCGGTTGGTAACCTATACAAACGTGTACACGTGCAATAAAAGGTGGTAAACTGTGGAAAATCCAGTCAAAAATGGCCAAAAATTGCAAAAAATATATAAAAAACAAAAATTAAAATTAAAAAATCATATCATGAAAAATATGTTAAAAAAATATACGTGAAAAATCTGTGAAACAATATATATTGTATTAAAGTGTCCAAATCAAAAATGAGAAAAAATCCAAAGTTATAACTCTAATGATAATATGTATATAATACCCCAAAAAATATATATAAATATATATATGTTTCCAGTGGTATTATAGTACTGATGATATAATCCAAGTGCCCAAATAAGTGTATATGGTATTAGTGGTGATTCCTGTGTCCAAACTCGATATCCAAGCAGTGTTTTTTCTCACCAACCCTCAAAGGGGCTGCCCTGGTAGAATAATCGTATAAAAGGGGCAGTCCCTGCGAGTGGAGAAACAGTGTCATGAAGGGGAACTTAGGAAGGTAAACAAGCTGAGGAGTGTGCTCTAGTAAATAAACTGGACTGGGGAATGCTGTCATTAAATTATATTGGTCATAGGTTTTTGAGTGTAGATAAACTTCCAATATGTCACATTTGATGGTGGAATCACAGATTGCGTATCTACTTACATAAGAAATGCATAAGTGGGCTTAGGACACTTACAAATAAAAGGGATGAACCCTAAATGATATAACCAGCAGACATCATACTAAACAGAAAATAATGGCATTTATATGTAGGGAGCTTTCACACTAAGATATATAAATGATTTCTTGTAATGAAGAGGCACTCTCAGGTCTCTATTTTCCAATATATCTTCAACTGTTAATTCATCTTATCAGGTCAATGTTTAAGTCCCTGCAAGGACCTTTTTCAAGACCAGTATTATATCTTAGATTAACATCTTAGCTGCTCTCTATATATGTGTTAGTATATATATGTATATACTGTATATATATATATATATATATATATATATATACTGTGTGCAGAATTATTAGGCAAATTAGTATTTTGACCACATCATCCTCTTTATGCATGTTGTCTTACTCCAAGCTGTATAGGCTCGAAAGCCTACTACCAATTAAGCATATTAGGTGATGTGCATCTCTGTAATGAGAAGGGGTGTGGTCTAATGACATCAACACCCTATATCAGGTGTGCATAATTATTAGGCAACTTCCTTTCCTTTGGCAAAATGGGTCAAAAGAAGGACTTGACAGGCTCAGAAAAGACAAAAATAGTGAGATATCTTGCAGAGGGATGCAGCACTCTTAAAATTGAAAGCTTCTGAAGCGTGATCATCAAACAATCAAGCGTTTCATTCAAAATAGTCAACAGGGTCGCAAGAAGCGTGTGGAAAAACCAAGGCGCAAAATAACTGCCCATGAACTGAGAAAAGTCAATCGTGCAGCTGCCAAGATGTCACTTGCCACCAGTTTGGCCATATTTCAGAGCTGCAACATCACTGGAGTGCCCAAAAGCACAAGGTGTGCAATACTCAGAGACATGGCCAAGATAAGAAAGGCTGAAAGATGACCACCACTGAACAAGACACACAAGCTGAAACGTCAAGACTGGGCCAAGAAATATCTCAAGACTGATTTTTCTAAGGTTGGATGGGCCCGTGGCTGGATTGGTAAAGGGCAGAGAGCTCCAGTCCGACTCCCGCCAGCAAGGTGGAGGTGGAGTACTGGTTTGGGCTGGTATCATCAAAGATGAGCTTGTGGGGCCTTTTCGGGTTGAGGATGGAGTCAAGCTCAACTCCCAGTCCTACTGCCAGTTTCTGGAAGAAACCTTCTTCAAGCAGTTGAACAGGAAGAAGCCTGCATCCTTCAAGAAAAACATGATTTTCATGCAGGACAATGCTCCATCACACGCGTCCAAGTACTCCACAGCGTGGCTGGCAAGAAAGGATATAAAAGAAGAAAATCTAATGACATGGCCTCCTTGTTCACCTGATCTGAACCCCATTGAGAACCTGTGGTCCATCATCAAATGTGAGATTTACAAGGAGGTAAAACAGTACACCTCTCTGAACAGTGTCTGGGAGGCTGTGGTTGCTGCTGCACGCAATGTTGATGGTGAACAGATCAAAACACTGACAGAATCCATGGATGGCAGGCTTTTGAGTGTCCTTGCAAAGAAAGGTGGCTATATTGGTCACTGATTTGTTTTTGTTTTGTTTTTGAATGTCATAAATGTATATTTGTGAATGTTGAGATGTTATATTGGTTTCACTAGTAAAAATAAATAATTGAAATGGGTATATATTTGTTTTTTGTTAAGTTGCCTAATAATTATGCACAGTAATAGTCACCTACACACACAGATATCCCCCTAAAATAGCTATAACTAAAAACAAACTAAAAACTACTTCCAAAACTATTCAGCTTTGATATTAATGAGTTTTTTGGGTTCATTGAGAACATGGTTGTTGTTCAATAATAAAATTAATCCTCAAAAATACAACTTGCCTAATAATTCTGCACTCCCTGTATATATAAATAACTTGACCAAAAGACACAAACAGACCAGGATTTTTTCAAGCGTGAAGTCAAATTTATTGACGTTTCGGGGAACCTCCCTTTCCTCAGAACATAAAGTGTATACAAACACACAGTAACCTCCCATTTCCTGTTCAAAAAGGCGACAAAATTACATCATATCCAGTGAACCCGAACATTCACTTCCGGTGTCTGCATACCATTCTATTCTTCGTCAACAATATTATATAACATAACCAAACTTCTTATATATATCTTGTGCTTTAAATGAACAAAACATCATTGTGTATGTAACATAAACCTGGTGTACACAAAAAACAAAAAGAATCCGGTGCACTCAGGGGTAAAAAATTTTATTTGCTTTATTATTAAAAATGCAGAAAAGATGCCACAAACAGACAAGGGTCCAGGACAGTAGTTATCCTGACACGTTTCCGTTATTGGCGCTTAATCATAGGACATGACCTAAGCAAACTCACCCACCCCTTATGAAGGGAGCCGTAGCCAACCGATGCCCAGGAAACAGACACCAGTCAGTCATACCCCCCCTCCCAGGCTAAAGATGGAATCGGCAAAGGTACACATAAAAAACATAATTTTGAAATAAAATATGTGATACAAAAATGCAATATGTTCTGGAAATTTTAGCTCTTACGTACACATAATTGACCAGAGGAAAAACAGAAAAAAGAATGGGAACTAGAGTATAAATAATTTGATAAATAGGTGAATGAATTTAATAAAACCTACCCATTAACAAAACCAACTAATATATAAATGTGGATGTTTTAAAGGGGGTTATGGGAAGTTCTAGTTTTTGATGGAGTATAATATATAGAATAATTAATCATAAACCTATAATTAATTTTTCAAATATACTGACAATTTAACTAGTAGCATTTATTTTAGAAAAAATATATTTGTATGTATGTATGTATGTATGTATGTGTATATATATATATATATATATATATAATTGAATAAATTAATCAGTCCCACTCTAAATTCATACCATAGGGGTGTCTAGTCCCCAATTTTAGATTCCAGAGACTTGTGTCTGTCACCTCCTCTAGGGTGTCTGTTAACGATTTCTATAATCTGGACTCCAAAATCAGAAATATTGGTGGAATGTTCACCATTAAAGTGTTTGGCTATTGAAGACTCCTTCTAATAGTTTTTGACATCCCTTACATGTTCTCTGACTCTATCATGGAACTCACGGGAGGTCTGACCTACATACTGTAAACAACAGAGATTGCAGGTGATAAGATAAACCACCCACTTGGTTCTACATGTAGCATAAAAATTAATTTCAAAGGACCTGTTGTATACTGAAAAGGTAAATCTATTTCCTAATAATACTGATTGACAGGCTATGCAGTTGGAATTATTGCATTTGAAATTGCCCTTCTTATGCAGCCATGTTCTATTACTTTGGGTTATTTTTTGTTTGGACCATGCTAGGAGATAATTTGGAGCCTAAGGTGTCTGGCTTCCTGGAAACAAATCTGCATTTGCTAATGTATGGTGCCAAGTGTGGGTCATTGTGCAATAATTTTAAATGTTTCTTCAAAATGGAAATGATTTTATCATAATGAATAGAGTATGGCGTGCTAAAAACTACAGATTCATTAGTGAACAAACTATGTTGATTATGAGTGACTGTATAACCGGACGTTTTAAACAACATTCACTTCCGGTGTCTGCACACCATTCTATTCTTCATCAACAATATTATAAAACATAACCAAACTTCTTATATATATCTTGTGCTTTAAATGAACAAAACATCATTGTGTATGTAACATAAACCTGGTGTAACTGTCTGCTATTGATTCCACCTCCTTGACAGAGTCTACCCGTTATTTACTCATGTCCGGTAGCCGGAAGTGACATCACTTCCGGTTCCGTATTACACTGAGGTGCGTCATTTCCGACGTCATACCATCCTCACATTAACCAATATACATGTGCTATGTCGGTGCCACACTACACTCTAACTTATCGTGTCACCATCATGTGAAAATGCACCTTAAAAGAACAGGTAATATTTGTGTTGACAATGAATACGTGAATACCTAGGGTACTAAACAAAAATCACACATAGCAAAACAGTGCATTCGCAATATCTTACAATAAAAAATCTTGGAGGATCGATGCTCGCTCACATAGTGGGAGTCTGCAATAGACATATATACAAAAAAACATTGGTATGTACTACGAAGGAGAATAACTCCTCTTACCCATTGGATTTTCAACAATACAACATATGATCAGGATCAACGATTCATGTTTTGCAATACAGGGATACAGATCAACTGTGAACTACAGTGTGCTACGTAGTATGTGTGCATGGGTCGTATCAGAAATGATAACACCGCCACCAAGTTCTAGGGAGTGAAAAGCAGTTGACAACTTGAATTGTGATGATCCATGTCATCCACTGTAACACACTAGACTGAAAAAAGGGGGTAGGTACCCTGCCAAGAGGCGGAAAGCCACCCCCCCCAGTCCCCATCCACAACCTGCAGGTGCTAAGGTTCTAACCGGCCCACACAAACATTACTTGCTACTGAACTTGGTTCAACATCAAGTCAAAGCACCAAAGTCCAGTGGAGTGTTAAGTCCTTTGGGGTATAGCGTTCCTAATCAGAACATCCATTCTGCCTCTCTTCTTAGTAGCAGTTTATTCCTATCTCCTCCTTGGGTCAACTTTGGAATGTCGTCAATGAGAATAAACTTGATTGCAGATACAGCATGCTTCACTGCCAGCCTATGGCGTGCCACTGGTTGATCGGATTCCCCTTTCTTGGGGGATGATCTGATTGCAGCTTGATGGTTAGCCACTCTTTCACGTATAGTTCCTTGAGTATTTCCTATGTAGTGGTTAAAAGGATCATTAAATCACAGTATATAAGGGCCATTAGAAACAGTTCTAGCAGAGAGAAGGGTAAATCACAGGTACGAGAGATGCAAAATAGATTTGCCCAAAGAAGCTATACTTCCATAGTCCTGGAAACTGTTAAAGAACAGATCAAGGATATCACACAAGAGACACTTCTACGGAAGAAGAACCAGCAACAGGACCTTGACAAAAATGTCATTTTTACAACTACTTTTGTACCTAATACATCTAAGGTTGGACAGACCATAAGGGAACATTGGCATATTCTACTTTCCGATCCTAAATTTAAGTTTGTACAGAATATTCGCCCATTGGTTGGATACAGATGTAGCACTAACCTCAAGGACCTCTTGGTTATTACAGATCCAGTTAAGAGTTATACCAACGAAGAACGTAAAAGCACAAGAAAGGGATGCTTTCAGTGCCCCAATTGCGCAACTTGCAACGCTATGAGAGCCACTAAAAAGTTTAATCATCCACATGGAAACCGAGTATATACCATCAATCATCCAATTTCCTGTACTACTACATTTGTAGTTTACTTGATCATCTGTCCATGTGGTCTACACTACATAGGAAAGACTCAAGGAACTATACATGAAAGAATGTCTAACCATCAAGCTGCGATCAGATCAGCCTTCAAGAAAGGGGAATCCGATCAACCAGTGGCACGCTATTGGCTGGCAGTGAAGCATGCTGTATCTGCAATCAAGTTTATTCTCATTGACCACATTCCAAAGTTGACCCGAGGAGGGGATAGGAATAAACTGCTACTAAGAAGAGAGGCAGAATGGATGTTTTCTGATTAGGAACGCTGTACCCCAAAGGACTCAACTCTCCACCAGACTTTGGTGCTTTGACTTGATGTTGAACCAATTTCAGTAGCAAGTACTGTTTGTATGGGCTGACTAGGACCTTAGCACCTGCAGGTTGTGGATGGGTATTGGGGGAGTTGCTTTTTGCCGCTTGGCAGGGTACCTACCCCCTTTTTTCAGTCTAGTGTGTTGCAGTGGATAACGTGGATCATCAAAATTCATGTTGTCAACTGCTTTTTACTCCCTAGACCATGGTGGCAGTGTTATTGTTCCTGATATGACCCATGCACACTATGGTTACGCTGTTCATACTACGAAGCACACTGTAGTTCACAGTTGATCTGTATCCCTGTATTGCAAATCATGAATCGTTGATCCTGATCACATGTTGTATTGTTGAAAATCCAATGGGTAAGAGGGGTAATTCTGCTCGTAGTACATAACCAATGTTTTTTTGTATATATGTCTATCGCCAGACTTGCACTATGCGAGCGAGCATCCATCCTCCAAGCTGCTTATTGTAAGATATTGCTAATGCACTGTTTTGCTATGTGTGATTTTTGTTTAGTACCCTAGGTATTCACGTATTCATTGTCAACACAAATATTACCTGTTCTTTTAAGGTACATTTTCACATGATGGTGACACGATAAGTTAGATTGTAGTGTGGAACCGACATAGCACATGTATATTGGTTAATGGGAGGATGGTTTGACGTCGGAAATGACACACCTCAGTGTAATCCAGAACCAGAAGTGACGACACTTCCGGCTACCGAACATGAGTAAATAGCGGGTGGATGCTGTCGATGAGGTGGAATCAATAGGAGACAGTCACACCAGGTTTATGTTACATACACAATGATGTTTTGTTCATTTAAAGCACGAGTTATATATAAGAAGTTTGGTTATGTTTTATAATATTGTTAACGAAGTATAGAATGGTGTGCAGACACCGGGAAGTGAATGTTGTTTAAAACTTCTGGGTTCACTTAGTTTTACACTGGATATGATGTAATTTTGGCGCCTTTTTGAACAGGAAATGGGAGGTTACTGTGTGTTAGTATACTTATTTAAGCAAGTGTGTTTGTATACAATTTAAGTTCTGAAGAAGGGGAGGTTTGCTCCCCAAAACGTCAATAAATTTGACTTCACGCTTGAAAAAATCCTGGTCTGTTTCTGTCTTTTGGTCAAGTTATATTACTTAAACAGAACAACCCGGGTGGTTGACCTGAGGACGTCAGATTCACATGAAGCTTTTTTTAATATATATATATATATATATATATATCAGCTTGTTTCAAGTGCACTTACTTTTCCAATAGTCGAATACCAGGGGGCTGTGTAATGTAGTATATGCTATCCATTCCATTCGTCCTAGAATAGACACTGCTCTCACTGGATTTTAAGTATCAGAAAAAATAGTGATCTCTGTGCTGAAAAATGAACTAAAAAGCAGACAGTATAAAAAGGGGTCCCTAACCCCTCAAACAATGCTAGAAAAAAATAAAGTGAGCCTTTACAAAAAAGTGCAGGAAGATTTAATATCACTGCGCTGAAAAAAACTGCTTTATTTAGTTACTAAATAGACAGATACAATAACTTCATTAGCTTCAATAAAAATAATACTTTTAATAATACATAAAAATAGACATAAACATATAGCACATAACAGCACTACCTAAAACAATATACGTTGATCAGGCGTATGTGTAATAAGATAAGTGCAGTATCAGAGCAAAAAAATAAAACACTGTAAAAAGTAGATACAATATAAACAATTAAAACAATTCAAATGTAATAGCACTGATCAGATGACGATGGATACTCAGTGACACAAAGGATTCCAACGCTGATGCTAATGAAAACGGCCACCCAGGTAGCTGGAATATAGAGAGATTCCAATCAAACCAACAGAAAAAGAACCAAATGTAAGGTGTACACTTTTACTTACACCAGAGAGGTTCTCCGTAGTAGATGTGGATCAACCCCTTTCATTGGCAGTTCCTCCGTGCTGACTTTGTTACAAGTTGGACAACTTCCACCTTTTTGCAACAAACAATCTGTGCTGGAGTGTAAATCAACTGGCAGATCCTCAGACTACGGAAGCCGCACAGGGGAAAACTTAGACCAACGCGTTTCAACCCGTCCAGGGCCTTTGTCAAGCTCCAGATGATGGTGTGAGAAAGATTTAAATACCCAAACCTGTAATTTAATTGGTTCTTTGTGCAAAACAAGGTACTATGCATAATTTAAAAAAATATAGTGTTGCATGATTAAAGACAAATATAACGATGTTGATAGCTTAGCACTTAGTTACTTGATACGAACATAGTTCTGTAAGTACAACATTTATTAAAAAACAAATAGTATATGAAACAGTATAAGAAAAAACGTATATACATTTTGTATCTGTCTAAATAGGTACCAATGTTAATGCAAAAATGCATGGGATTTAAAAATTATAAATAATAAAAAATGAATAATAAAAATTAGAAAATATAAAAACCATCACCTAGATTACGTGTTTTGCGTTAACAGGGGTGTGGTGCTAACGAGCAGTTTATGCTCACCGCCAAACTTACAGACAGCGCTGGTATTACAGGTTTTTACAAACCCGACATTAGCCGCAAAAAAAGTGATCGAAGAGCAAAATTTTGCTCCACATCTCACCTCAATACCAGCACTGCTTACGTTAGCGGTAAGCAGGTAAAACGTGCTCGTGCACGATTTCCCCATAGGAATCAATGGGGGAGAGCCAGGGAAAAAAATCCTAACACCTGCAAAAAAGCAGCGTAAAGCTTCTAAGCTAGCTTAGGGTTTATTTTTATTTTACAGGCAACTTTGTATTTATTTTAACTAGATACAATAGTTATTAAATAGTTATAAACTATTTAATAACTACCTAGTTAAAATAAAGACAAAAGTACCTGTAACACTAACACTACACTATAATTAAATTAATTACCTAAACTAAATACAATTAATTACAATTAAATAAAATTATCTAAAGTATGAAAAAAAACTAAATTACAGAAAATAATAAAATAATTACAAGATTTTTAAACTAATTACACCTACTCTAATCCTCCTAACAAAATAAAAAAGCCACCCAAAATAAAAAAGCCCTACCCTACACTAAATTACAAATAGCCCTTAAAAGGGCCTTTTGCAGGGCATTGCCCCAAAGTAATCATCTCTTTTACCTGTAAAAAAAAAGTACAAATACCCCCCCAACATTAAAACCCACCACCCACACAACCAACCCTACTCTAAAACACACCCAATCCCCCCTTAAAAAACCCAACACTAACCCCTTGACTACCTTGAGAAGTCTTCACCCAACCGGGCAGAAGTCCTCAACGAATCTGGCAGAAGTGGTCCTCCAGATGGGCAGAACTCTTCATCCAACCAGGCAGAAGTGGTCCTCCAGACGGGCAGAAGTCTTCATCCAGACGGCATCTTCTATCTTCATCCATCCGGCGCAGAGCGGGTCCATCTTCAAGACATCCGACACGGAGCATCCACCAAGGATTTACATCTACTCATTTGTATTGTGCACACTTACCATCTGTTTACACCCATTGTGGTGTCTTATCATTGTTTTTAATATTTTTATCTATAACCTGTATTAGTTTTATTTACAATTTATATCAAGTTATCATGGATCCATGAGTTTAAGAGTTTTTATATTACTGCCATATCTGTAATATATTGTTATTGTTTTATATGTATTAAATTGGATTTTTAACTTTATATTCACTTGCACGTTTAGTACCTGCCTCCATTTGGTAGGCGCCTGGGCATATCTACAATTTATTGCTATCCTTTCGGTGTTTGCTAGGTTGCACCCATCCTAGGCTATAGGTACAAGTAGGCGCTTAGCCCACTCTTTTCATACGTTAATAAATGTAGGTAGGTGGCGGCGATGTTAAGGATGGCAGATTAGGGGTTAATAATATTTAAATAGTGTTTGCGAGGCAGGAGTGCGGCGGTTTAGCGGTTAATATATTTATTATAGTGGCGGCTATGTCCGGTTCGGCAGATTAGGGGTTAATATATTTATTTTATTGTTTGCGATGTGGGGGGACCTTGGTTTAGGGGTTAATAGGTAGTTTATGGGTGTTAGTGTACTTTTTAACACTTTAGTTAAGAGTTTTATGCTACATTGTTGTAGTCTAAAACTCTTAACTACTGACTTTTAAATGCGGTACAAGTCTTGACAGGAGAGGCTGTACCGCTCACTTTTGGTCAGACTTGTAATACCGGCGCTATGCAAGTCCCATTGAAAATATAGGATACACAATTGATGTAAGTGGATTTGCGGTATTTCCAAGTCTGGCCAAAAAAGTGAGCGGTAGACCTGTCCCGGCAAGACTCGTAATACCAGTGGGCATTAAAAAGCAGCGTTAGGACCTCTTAACGCTTCTTTTTAAGGCTAACGCAAGACTCATAATCTAGCCGCATATTTGTATAAGAATTTTTTTATTATATATATATATATATATATATATATACAGGTAGCCCTCAGTTTACGCTGGGGTTAGGTTCCAGGAGGAATGATTGTAAATCAAAACCATTGTAAATTGAAACCCAGTTTATAATGTAAGTCAATGGGAAGTGAGGGAGTTAGGTTCCAGGACCCTCTAAAATTGTCATAAGTAACACCTAATACATTATTTTTAAAGCTTTGAAAAGAAGACTTTAAATGCTAAACAGCATTATAAACCTAATAATATAGATTGCATCATCATCAAACTAAGTTTAATGAACAAAAACATTTGCTAAACATCACCTAATAAAATAATTACACAACAGACTGCATCATCATCAAACTAAGTTTAATGAACAAAAAGTTTTTTTGCTTGCATTTTTCTGCAATCAGTTCTCTGCATTGTTAGCATGTTAGATAATATTGGGTCTGTACCTATGCTATGCATTTCAATTTGCAGTGATTAATAAGCAGTTAGGCACCCTCACCTCAAGCTGCTGGACAGGAAGATAATAGGGAAGTGCCTGCTAAATTTTGCTCAATAGATCTGGTCTGATCTGTGTACATAGATCAATTTAAGGCTGTTAAGTTGCATAACTTTGCTGCAAAACAAGCGGACAGCTCCACCTACTGGCTATTTTAATTAGTGCATTGCTTTGAAAAGAAGACTTTAAATGCTAAACAGCATTATAAACCTAATAATATAGATTGTATCATCATCAAACTAAGTTTAATGAACAAAAACATTTGCTAAACATCACCTAATAAAATAATTACACAACAGACTGCATCATAATCAAACTAAGTTTAATGAACAAAAACTTTTTTTGCTTGCATTTTTCTGCAATCAGTTCTCTGCATTGTTAGCATGTTAGATAATATTGGGTCCGTACCTATGCTATGCATTTTAATTTGCAGTGATTAATAAGCAGTTAGGCACCCTCACCTCAAGCTGCTGGACAGGAAGATAATAGGGAAGTGCCTGCTAAATTTTGCTCGATAGATCTGGTCTGATCTGTGTACATAGATCAATTTAAGGCTGTTAAGTTGCATAACTTTGCTGCAAAACAAGCGGACAGCTCCACCTACTGGCTATTTTAATTAGTGCATTGCTTTCCAAAGTATTTCAATAGCAGTCACATGACTGAAAAAAGGTTGTTGTTCTGAAACGGCGCAAATTGAACCGGCGTAAACTGAGGGCCACCTGTATGTATATATATATATATATATATATATATATAAATATGAAAAATGTATAAAGGAATATATATAAAAAAAAAATATTATAAATTGAAAAAACCTTTTAAAAAAACTTGGAAAAATGTATTGATAGAAAATTTAAAAATTAAAATAATTAGTACAATTTTAAATTTCCTAATAATTTGAACAATATATGACAATGTATGTACTGGTAACACACATGATAAAATATTATTCTGCCATAACTCAAAATAATGATTTATTGAGAGATTAAACTAATAATTATCGCCTAGATTTAGAGTTCTGCGGCAGCCGTCAAAACCAGCGTTAAGGGCTCCTAACGCTGGTTTTTACCGCCCGGTGGTATTTAGAGTCAGTCAGGAAAGGGTCTAACGCTCACTTTCCAGCCACGACTTTTCCATACCGCAGATCCCCTTACGCCAATTGCGTATCCTATCTTTTCAATGGGATCTTCCTAACGCTGGTATTTAGAGTCTTGGCTGAAGTGAGCGTTAGAACTCTAATGACAAAACTCCAGCCACAGAAAAAAGTCAGGAGTTAAGAGCTTTATGGACTAACGCCGGTTTATAAAGCTCTTAACTACTGTGCTATAAAGTACACTAACACCCATAAACTACCTATGTACCCCTAAACCGAGGTCCCCCCACATCGCCGCCACTCTAATAAAATTTTTTAACCCCTAATCTGCCGACCGGACACCGCCGCCAGCTACATTAACCCTATGTACCCCTAATCTTCTGCCCCTAACACCGCCGACACCTACATAATATGTATTAACCCCTAATCTGCCCCCCCAACCTTACCTACACTTATTAACCCTTAATCTGCCGACCGGACCTCACCGCCACTATAATAAATGTTTTAACCCCTAAACCGCCTCACTCACGCTTTGCAAACCCTATAATAAATTTTATTAACCCCTAATCTGCCCTCACTAACATCGCCGACATCTAACTTCAAGTATTAACCCCTAATCTGCCGACTGGACCTCACTGCTACTATAATAAATGTATTAACCCCTAAAGCTAAGTCTAACCCTAACCCTAACACCCCCTAAGTTAAATATAATTTAAATCTAACAAAATAAATTATGTATTATTAAATAAATTAATCCTATTTAAAGCTAAATACTTACCTGTAAAATAAACCCGAATATAGCTACAATATAACGAATAATTATATTGTAGCTATTTTAGGATTTATATTTATTTTACAGGCAACTTTGTATTTATTTTAACTAGGTACAATAGCTATTAAATAGTTATTAACTATTTAATAGCTACCTAGTTAAAATAATTACAAAATTACCTGTAAAATAAATCTTATACTAAGTTACAATTAAACCTAACACTACACTATCAATAAATAAATTAACTAAACTACCTACAATTACCTACAATTAAATCAACTAAACTAAATTACAAAAAAAAACAAACACTAAATTACAAAAAAATAAAAAAGATTACAAGAATTTTAAACTAATTACACCTACTCTAAGCCCCCTAAAAAAATAACAAAGCCCCCCAAAATAAAAAAATGCCCTACCCTAATCTAAAATAAAAAGTTAACAGCTCTATTACCTTACCAGCCCTTAAAAGGGCCTTTTGCGGGGCATGCCCCAAAGAAATCAGCTCTTTTGCCTGAAAAAAAAAACTTACATCATGAGCGGCATGTATCCAAAATCCAAAACGAACGAATAACAATGATACAAAATGATACTATGCTAGAACGATTTTTAGAGCAGGGACCCCAATTTGTATCATTGTTATTCGATCGTTTTGGCTACACTAGAGCTACACATATGCCTTGTTTGGTTAGGTGCGAACTATCACCATGAAAACAATACACAATACATGTGATTGGTCTATTGCCTCCCATGTGACCTCTGCCCGGGTTCCTTGTTACAGCGTTGTCCACTGGTGCCAGGATGAGAGTTTGCTATGATCAGATACATGCCGCTCATGATGTAAGTCTCTGTCTTGACTTATATGATTACTTGGGGATCCCCCCATTCTGGCAGATATTTTTATATTTTTATATCTCTATATCTTTAAGTCTATAGATATATACAGGTGTGGTCCTTGCTGTAATCATAGCTTCCCAGTTCGATATGTACCCAGTGTGAGGACCCTGCTCCTATTGCAGCGATTTGGTTGTTTTAGTCACTTAACAGTTCAGGCTTTATTTGTCATTCCTTGTATGGTCTGGTGCGATCCATCACCATGACAACAGTACACAACTCCGGTGATTGGTACATTGCCTCCCATGTGACCGGCCGGTGTTGTTCCGGGTTCCTTACCACAGCGTTGTTTACTGATGCCAGGATGAGGGCTTGCAGCGATCGGCTACTTGTTTCCATTATGTAAGTCTGCACTCCTCTCCTGGAATTACATTTAGATTGTTATGTCTGTGTCTGCTTCATTTGGATATGAAAGTATTTTATATAATTACTAAGGGTGTCTTAGAATTCCATTTTTGGGCTGTGTGAGCTCCACATTGGTGTACATTTCTATCACAGTTCTTTTATATATCACCTGGGCAGTCACTTTTTGTTTAGGGGCCGGGATGGCTCATTTAAAATTTATATTACTGCAATAGCACAATGATGTTTATACTATGACTTATAGGTCACCATAACAACTTGTTTGGCAGTTTTTTGCTCTAATTGGGGGGAGGGGTTTGTTTGTTAAAGTGTATAAAGTCACTGTTGGTTTGATTCCCGCGTTGTCTGAAGAAGGGGATACACTGTCCTCAAAACGTCACATTTTTGTCAAGTAAATATTATACAAAAAAGACCAGTGAGTGCAAGTTTTTTGTTCCTGTATGTCAATTTCTACTAGCACCCTGGCAGTTGTGAAAAAGTGAGAGTGCACATCCTTGCTACATGTGTATATATATATATATATATATATATATATATATACTGTATATATATATATATAGATATATATATATATTAAAATACAAGATTTTTGTTTTCTATGTGAAGAACATTGGAATTTTTAGTATTTCTTTTGAATACACATTAGAACTATATCAGATAGAGCATGTGATTTTAAACAACTCTCCAATTTACTTTTGTTGTCTAATTTGTTTTGTTTTCTTGGTATTTATTGTTGAAAAGGATACCTAGGTAGGCTTAGAAGCTGCTGTGCATATGTGCTTCATGTTATTGGCTCACCCAGTGCATTTAGCTAACTCCCAGTAGTGCATTGCTGCTTCTTCAACAAAGAATACCAAGATATTGACGCAAATGAGATAATATAAGTAAATTAAAAAGTTGTTTCAAATTGTATTCTCTGTCTGAATTATGAAAGAAACATTTTGATTTGCATGTCCCTTTAATATATGTATATATGTGTCACACTTTTTTTTATGTATTTGTATGTGTTTTGTGCAACTTTTATTTAACCCTTATAGTTTAATTCAGGTCTCAAGCCACGTTAAATATTCAAGTGCAGTTATGGCTTGCGCTTGAGCGCAAACTATAAATTTCAATTTGTAATTCCAGCGCAAATTAACAGGGTTGCGATATACATTTAAAGTAATGATTGCGCTTGAGCGAAGTCAGGCTGCACTAAAACTTCTCTTGTTAGTGCGCTTTACCATGGACTTGTAATTTCAAAGTTGAGCGCTAATGGTAGTGAGGTCCAGCACCACTTGTAATCTAGCCCTATCTGTCTAATTTATTTTGTCCTCTGTCTTAGTGTGATTTCTTTCATAAAGATGGTAAGAGTTCACAATCCATTACTCCTGGTAATATACTCTTGCTGCCACTAGGAGGAGGCAAAGATTTCCCAACCCCAAGGGCTCTATATAACCCCTCCCACCTCTATAGTAGTTAGTCATATCTTTGCCTCTCCTGAAGGAAGGTGAATAGTGAAGATGTGTAGATGATTTTCTTTATTGAGAGGGATTCTCTGACTTATTTGAGGCTCATTTCCCCTGAGAGTACAGTGCTTGTCAGAGGGAAGTTAATGAGTACAGGTTGTGGCTTATTTTTTCTTTCTCATGAGAATTTAAATCACTGACATCACATGGATGTCACAGTGGCTTGTCTTTTGCCTAATTCTGTTGGGTCTACAGCAGGTGTCATCAATTGTGGCCCTCCAGAGGTTTTGGAACTACATTTCCCATGATGTTCAACCAGCTGAAATGCTGGATGAGCATTATGGGAAATGTAGTTCCAAACCCCTTGAGGTCCACAATTGATGACACCTGGTGTAGACCCGGTTGTATGCGCATGCATGTCTGTGCTTGTTTTGTCACAATTTTTGTGTCATATAGGTCACTGATACAGGTGCAGCTCCCTATACTGGCTCCATAGTTAGTATTGCGGTTCTGTTGGAGAGGGTATTTGTTTCCTTACTTATAAAGCTCGTTTGTAAGGGGTATGATTATGTATGGATTCTACTAATTCGGTCCCTTATTGTGTTTTGGAAGCTGAGGCTAAGTAACCTGAACACTTTCCTTCCAATGTTAAGTGTGTCTTTTGTAAACAGACTGCGTTATCACCTTCAGTATATTTATGTGTTTCTTGGCTCAATGTTTTAATGCACTCAGATCAATCTAATGCTTTTGTGCTTATTGTAAGTAAGCTGATGTTCTCCCCAGCATATTTATGTAAAACTTTTTTTTTATTGTTCTACTTACTGCATTCAGACCAATGTTATGCTGTTCTTTCTTCCAAAGGTTCTTTATTTTGGGGTGTTTATTATTTATGATTATTTTTGTAGCTTTGTGTTTAAATTGAGTTTTCTGTTTCTGTCCCCAAATCTGCCTTTCCCTTACTTAAAGATCATTTTATATCACATTACTCCTAATAATTGGAGTCTTCTGATCCTGTCCCTAATCCTACTTGGGAAGCTATTATTAAGGGTGTTTATTGTAAACAAGCATCCAGATTCTTAAGAGCTTTTATTTCTTTTGGGAATTTAACTGTTTATGCATTTTTCTTCTCTCCTGTAGTTTATGCTATAATGTAGCTTTTTGATTCTTTCTCTAAATCTACCTCATATTTTATGTGACCAATGTTTAACCATGTTAATACATTCAAACCTAATGTTGCTTCTATGGGGTTTACAGCTTCTTCTGTTTGTTCCATTTAGGGGAGTTCAATAGACTTTACAGGGAGTGCAGAATTATTAGGCAAGTTGTATTTTTGAGGATTAATTTTATTATTGAACAACAACCATGTTCTCAATGAACCAAAAAAACTCATTAATATCAAAGCTGAATAGTTTTGGAAGTAGTTTTTAGTTTGTTTTTAGTTATAGCTATTTTAGGGGGATATCTGTGTGTGCAGGTGA
Source organism: Bombina bombina (assembly GCF_027579735.1). Lineage (NCBI taxonomy): Eukaryota > Metazoa > Chordata > Amphibia > Anura > Bombinatoridae > Bombina > Bombina bombina. The sequence continues at coordinate 428,122,094 of NC_069499.1, read as the reverse complement.
CTATTACTGTGCATAATTATTAGGCAACTTAACAAAAAACAAATATATACCCATTTCAATTATTTATTTTTACCAGTGAAACCAATATAACATCTCAACATTCACAAATATACATTTCTCACATTCAAAAACAAAACAAAAACAAATCAGTGACCAATATAGCCACCTTTCTTTGCAAGGACACTCAAAAGCCTGCCATCCATGGATTCTGTCAGTGTTTTGATCTGTTCACCATCAACATTGCATGCAGCAGCAACCACAGCCTCCCAGACACTTTTCAGAGAGGTGTACTGTTTTCACTCCTTGTAAATCTCACATTTGATGATGGACCACAGGTTCTCAATGGGGTTCAGATCAGGTGAACAAGGAGGCCATGTCATTAGATTTTCTTCTTTTATACCCTTTCTTGCCAGCCACGCTGTGGAGTACTTGGACGCGTGTGATGGAGCATTGTCCTGCATGAAAATCATGTTTTTCTTGAAGGATGCAGACTTCTTCCTGTACCACTGCTTGAATAAGGTGTCTTCCAGAAACTGGCAGTAGGACTGGGAGTTGAGCTCCATCCTCAACCCGAAAAGGCCCCACAATCTTTGATGATACCAGCCCAAACCAGTACTCCACCTCCACCTTGCTGGCGTCTGAGTCGGACTGGAGCTCTCTGCCCTTTACCAATCCAGCCACGGGCCCATCCATCTGGCCCATCAAGACTCACTCTCATTTCATCAGTCCATAAAACCTTAGAAAAATCAGTCTTGAGATATTTCTTGGCCCAGTCTTGACGTTTCAGCTTGTGTGTTTTGTTCAGTGGTGGTCGTCTTTCAGCCTTTCTTACCTTGGCCATGTATCTGAGTATTGCACACCTTGTGCTTTTGGGCACTCCAGTGATGTTGCAGCTCTGAAATATGGCCAAACTGGTGGCAAGTGGCATATTGGCAGCTGCACGCTTGACTTTTCTCAGTTCATGGGCAGTTATTTTGCGCCTTGGTTTTTCCACACGCTTCTTGCGACCCTGTTGACTATTTTGAATGAAACGCTTGATTGTTCGATGATCACGCTTCAGAAGCTTTGCAATTTTAAGAGTGCTGCATCTCTCTGCAAGATATCTCACTATTTTTGACTTTTCTGAGCCTGTCAAGTCCTTCTTTTGACCCATTTTGCCAAAGGAAAGGAAGTTGCCTAATAATTATGCACACCTGATATAGGATGTTGATGTCATTAGACCACACCCCTTCTCATTACAGAGATGCACATCACCTAATATGCTTAATTGGTGGCTTTCGAGTATGACCCGATATAGCGGATCATGTCCTCCGCACATTGATAAATGCTGACAGCATATGCTATCAGCATTTATCACTGCACCAGCAGTTCTTGTGAAATGCTGTGCAATACCGCCCCCTGCAGATTCGGCCAATCAGCAGCTAGCAGGGGGTGTCAATCAGCCCGATCGTATTCAATTGGGTGGATTGCTGTCCTCCACCACAGAGGTGGCGGACGACTTAAGGAGCAGCGGTCTTAGGACCGCTGCTTCTTAACTTCTGCTTCAGCTGGAACTCAAGTGGAGTGGGTCTGAGGTAGCATCCACTGCTTCATAAATAGACCCCTCATAGTGTTTCTGTGATATATAAGCACTGTTCCTTTAAGAATTCCTTCCTTGGGACGTGCACAACTGCAATATAAGACTCGGTGTATAAAATGGCTATTCCAACCTTATACAAGTGTTTAGATGAAAGTCAAGCTACCTTCATAATCATTATCCACAGATCAGATTTTTCAAGTATACATTTGCTAATTACCATTTAAACTAAAACGTTGGCTTGTTGGTCTGTGTTCTCTGACTATTAGGAGATAGTCAGAGAACACAAACCAACAAGCCAACGCTATTGTTGTCTCGTATAGCTTGCCATCTGGAGTGCCCCCCCTTTCTGTGACATCATAGTCTCTAGCCGAGATTGAAGTCGCCTCCAATATCAGGACCCAGGTTTGGACATTCACTTATATGGTGTTTCCCCTTGTCATCAAGTCTTCTTGACTGCTTATGAAGGAAGTGTCTGGTTGCCCCAAATTTACCACAAAGTGTGTTTCTCCGTTATGCTGATCTGTGTCAGGGAAGCAGAGCTCATTTGCTCTCAGTGGTAAGGTATTATCTAAGCTGTTGAGATTCAACAAACTTTGACTGCAGCTTCCGTTTGTTGGGATGCTTTGGGATGCTTTAAAAATAACACTATATCTCTGTAATCTGCTGACAAACCAACACAAATGAGTTTTATACCTGCATAATTAAATAAAAAAAATGTTATATCAGTTAAGTTTTCATAGTTCATTCATTTTGCCATATCATTGATCTGCTACACAGTAGTTACCATTAAAATTGACATTTAAATTGCCACACAAAAAGTGGCTAAAAGTAAAATAGGAACTTTAATTCAATTATAATGTGTCTCTGCACTTTATGTTCAGAACCATTATATAGCAATTGACACTTTCTTAGTAGTTTTTTTTGATGATGAAGATTCTGCAAAGTAAAGATTTTCTGGTCGTTTTGTGGATTTATCTTTTGTGCTTATACTTTTATTTGTGTTGACTTTTCTGTCATTATATTAATTATTGGTAGAAATGTGTCATTGGCAGGCCCTTTTCTCTTGTTAAGTGTATCCAGTCCACGGATCATCCATTACTTATGGGATATTAACTCCTCCCCAACAGGAAGTGCAAGAGGATTCACCCAGCAGAGCTGCTATATAGCTCCTCCCCTAACTGCCATTACCAGTCATTCTCTTGCACCCAACGAATAGATAGGATGTGTGAGAGGACTGTGGTGATTATACTTAGTTTCATACCTTCAATCAAAAGTTTGTTATTTTATAATAGCACCGGAGTGTGTTATTCCTTCTCTGGTAGAATTTGAAGAAGAATCTACCTGAGTTTTTCTATGATTTTAGCCGGAGTAGTTAAGATCATATTGCTGTTTCTCGGCCATCTGAGGAGAGGTAAACTTCAGATCAGGGGACAGCGGGCAGATTAATCTGCAAAGAGGTATGTAGCAGCTTATTATTTTCTGACAATGGAATTGATGAGAAAATTCTGCCATACCGATATAATGTAAACTCAGCCTTAAATGCAGTAGCAGCAACTGGTATCAGGCTGTCATGTATGTATATTTTACACTTCAGTATTCTGGGGAATGGCACTTCACTGGAATTATACTGTATGCATAAAACTTTAGCCTAATTTGCAGGGACTAGCAACAGGCTTTTTAATAACACTCAATTTATTAATGTTAAACGTTTTTTGCTGGCATGTAAAATCGTTTAATTTATCTTGTTAAGTGTATCCAGTCCACGGATCATCCATTACTTATGGGATATCAACTCCTCCCCAACAGGAAGTGCAAGAGGATTCACCCAGCAGAGCTGCTATATAGCTCCTCCCCTAACTGCCATTACCAGTCATTCTCTTGCACCCAACAAATAGATAGGATGTGTGAGAGGACTGTGGTGATTATACTTAGTTTCATACCTTCAATCAAAAGTTTGTTATTTTATAATAGCACCGGAGTGTGTTATTCCTTCTCTGGTAGAATTTGAAGAAGAATCTACCTGAGTTTTTCTATGATTTTAGCCGGAGTAGTTAAGATCATATTGCTGTTTCTCGGCCATCTGAGGAGAGGTAAACTTCAGATCAGGGGACAGCGGGCAGATTAATCTGCAAAGAGGTATGTAGCAGCTTATTATTTTCTGACAATGGAATTGATGAGAAAATTCTGCCATACCGATATAATGTAAACTCAGCCTTAAATGCAGTAGCAGCAACTGGTATCAGGCTGTCATGTATGTATATTTTACACTTCAGTATTCTGGGGAATGGCACTTCACTGGAATTATACTGTATGCATAAAACTTTAGCCTAATTTGCAGGGACTAGCAACAGGCTTTTTAATATCACTCAATTTATTAATGTTAAACGTTTTTTGCTGGCATGTAAAATCGTTTAATTTTCTGAGGTACTGGGTGAAAAAATGTTTTGGGCACTATTTTTTTCCACTTGGCAGTCGTTTTATTTAATTTATGACAGTTTACTGATCTCTCTCACTGTTATGTGTGAGGGGGAGGGAGCTTTTGCTACGCATCAAAAAATTCAGTCAGAAGTTTATTGTCTTCCCTGCATGATCCGGTTCATCTCTACAGAACTCAGGGGTCTTCAAAACTTGTTTTGAGGGAGGTAATCACTCACAGCAGAGCTGTGAGATTGTAGTTGACTGTGATAAAAAAACGTTTATTTCTGTATTTTTTTTTTTCTGCTATAACTTTTCAGTTTATTAATTTTCAACTGTCATAACTTTTTCTGTGCTTCTTATAGGCACAGTACGTTTTCATATTATAGTAAATTACTTGAAAAGTATTTCCAAGTTGCTAGTTTATTTGCTAGTGTGTTAAACATGTCTGATTCAGAGGAAGATATCTGTGCTATAGGTGCTAAAGCCAAAGTGGAGCCTAATAGAAATTTATGTACTAACTGTATTGATGCTACTTTAAATAAAAGTCAATCTGTACAAATTGAACATATTTCACCAAACAACGAGGGGAGAGTTATGCCGACTAACTCGCCTCACGTGTCAGTACCTGCATCTCCCGCTAGGGAGGTGCGTGATATTGTAGCGCCGAGTACATCTGGGCGGCCATTACAAATCACATTACAGGATATGGCTACTGTTATGACTGAAGTTTTGGCTAAATTACCAGAACTAAGAGGTAAGCGTGATCACTCTGGGGTGAGAACAGAGTGCGCTGATAATATTAGGGCCATGTCAGACACTGCGTCACAATTTGCAGAACATGAGGACGGAGAGCTTCATTCTGCGGGTGACGGTTCTGATCCAAACAAACTGGATTCAGATATTTCAAATTTTAAATTTAAGCTGGAAAACCTCTGTGTATTACTAGGGGAGGTGTTAGCGGCTCCGAATGATTGTAACACAGTTGCAATACCAGAGAAAATGTGTAGGTTGGATAAATATTTTGCGGTACCGGCGAGTACTGACGTTTTTCCTATACCTAAGAGACTTACTGAAATTGTTACTAAGGAGTGGGATAGACCCGGTGTGCCGTTCTCACCCCCTCCGATATTTAGAAAGATGTTTCCAATAGACGCCACCACACGGGACTTATGGCAAACGGTCCCTAAGGTGGAGGGAGCAGTTTCTACTTTAGCTAAGCGTACCACTATCCCGGTGGAGGATAGCTGTGCCTTTTCAGATCCAATGGATAAAAAGTTAGAGGGTTACCTTAAGAAAATGTTTGTTCAACAAGGTTTTATATTGCAACCTCTTGCATGCATTGCGCCTTTCACGGCTGCAGCAGCATTTTGGTTTGAGTCTCTGGAAGAGACACTTGAATCAGCTCCATTAGATGAGATTACACACAAGCTTAAAGCCCTTAAGTTAGCTAACTCATTTATTTCAGATGCCGTAGTACATTTAACTAAACTTACGGCTAAGAATTCCGGATTCGCCATTCAGGCACGCAGAGCACTGTGGCTAAAATCCTGGTCAGCTGACGTTACTTCTAAATCTAAATTGCTTAATATACCTTTCAAAGGGCAGACCTTATTCGGGCCCGGGATGAAAGAAATTATCGCTGACATTACAGGAGGTAAAGGCCATGCCCTGCCTCAAGACAGAGCCAAACCTAAGGCTAGACAGTCTAATTTTCGTTCCTTTCGTAATTTCAAAGCAGGAGCAGCATCAACTTCCTCTGCACCAAAACAGGAAGGAGCTGTTGCTCGCTACAGACAAGGCTGGAGACCTAACCAGTCCTGGAACAAGGGCAAGCAGGCCAGGAAACCTGCTGCTGCCCCTAAGACAGCATGAATCGAGGGCCCCCGATCCGGGAACGGATCTAGTGGGGGGCACACTTTCTCTCTTTGCCCAGGCTTGGGCAAGAGATGTCCAGGATCCCTGGGCGTTAGAGATCATATCTCAGGGATACCTTCTAGACTTCAAATTCTCTCCCCCAAGAGGGAGATTTCATCTGTCAAGGTTGTCAACAAACCAAATAAAGAAAGATGCGTTTCTACACTGCGTACAAGATCTTTTATTAATGGGAGTGATCCATCCGGTTCCGCGGTCGGAACAAGGACAAGGGTTTTACTCAAATCTGTTTGTGGTTCCCAAAAAAGAGGGAACTTTCAGGCCAATCTTGGATTTAAAGATCCTAAACAAATTCCTAAGAGTTCCATCGTTCAAAATGGAAACTATTCGGACAATTTTACCCATGATCCAAAAGGGTCAGTACATGACCACAGTGGATTTAAAGGATGCTTACCTTCACATACCGATTCACAAAGATCATTACCGGTATCTAAGGTTTGCCTTTCTAGACAGGCATTACCAGTTTGTAGCTCTTCCATTCGGATTGGCTACGGCTCCGAGAATCTTCACAAAGGTTCTGGGTGCTCTTCTGGCGGTACTAAGACCGCGAGGAATTGCGGTAGCTCCGTACCTAGACGACATTCTGATACAAGCTTCAAGCTTTCAAACTGCCAAGTCTCATACAGAGTTAGTACTGGCATTTCTAAGGTCGCATGGATGGAAGGTGAACGAAAAGAAGAGTTCTCTCTTTCCACTCACAAGAGTTCCCTTCTTGGGGACTCTTATAGATTCTGTAGAAATGAAGATTTACCTGACAGAAGACAGGTTAACAAAGCTTCAAAATGCATGCCGTGTCCTTCATTCCATTCAACACCCGTCAGTAGCTCAATGCATGGAGGTGATCGGCTTAATGGTAGCAGCAATGGACATAGTACCCTTTGCACGTCTACATCTCAGACCGCTGCAATTGTGCATGCTAAGTCAGTGGAATGGGGATTACTCAGACTTGTCCCCTACTCTGAATCTGGATCAAGAGACCAGAAATTCTCTTCTATGGTGGCTTTCTCGGCCACATCTGTCCAGGGGGATGCCATTCAGCAGGCCGGACTGGACAATTGTAACAACAGACGCCAGCCTACTAGGTTGGGGCGCTGTCTGGAATTCTCTGAAGGCTCAGGGACAATGGAATCAGGAGGAGAGTCTCCTACCAATAAACATTCTGGAATTGAGAGCAGTTCTCAATGCCCTTCTGGCTTGGCCCCAGTTAACAACTCGGGGGTTCATCAGGTTTCAGTCAGACAACATCACGACTGTAGCTTACATCAACCATCAGGGAGGGACAAGAAGCTCCCTAGCAATGATGGAAGTATCAAAGATAATTCGCTGGGCAGAGTCTCACTCTTGCCACCTGTCAGCAATCCACATCCCGGGAGTGGAGAACTGGGAGGCGGATTTCTTAAGTCGTCAGACTTTTCATCCGGGGGAGTGGGAACTTCATCCGGAGGTCTTTGCCCAAATACTTCGACGTTGGGGCAAACCAGAGATAGATCTCATGGCGTCTCGACAGAACGCCAAGCTTCCTCGTTACGGGTCCAGATCCAGGGATCCGGGAGCGGTTCTGATAGATGCTTTGACAGCACCTTGGACCTTCGGGATGGCTTATGTGTTTCCACCCTTCCCGATGCTTCCTCGATTGATTGCCAGAATCAAACAGGAGAGAGCATCAGTGATTCTAATAGCGCCTGCATGGCCACGCAGGACTTGGTATGCAGATCTAGTGGACATGTCATCCTGTCCACCTTGGTCACTACCTCTGAAACAGGACCTTCTGATCCAGGGTCCCTTCAAACATCAAAATGTAATTTCTCTGAAGCTGACTGCTTGGAAATTGAACGCTTGATTTTATCAAAACGTGGTTTTTCTGAGTCAGTTATTGATACCTTAATACAGGCTAGGAAGCCTGTTACCAGAAAGATATACCATAAGATATGGCGCAAATACTTATATTGGTGCGAATCCAAGAGTTACTCATGGAGTAAGGTTAGGATTCCGAGGATATTGTCTTTTCTACAAGAAGGTTTAGAAAAGGGTTTATCCGCTAGTTCCTTAAAGGGACAGATTTCAGCTCTGTCCATTCTTTTACACAAACGTCTGTCAGAAGTTCCGGACATTCAAGCTTTTTGTCAGGCTTTAGCTAGGATCAAGCCTGTGTTTAAAATTGTTGCTCCACCATGGAGTTTGAACTTAGTTCTTAATGTTTTACAGGGGGTTCCGTTTGAACCCCTTCATTCCATTGATATCAAGTTGTTATCTTGGAAAGTTCTGTTTTTAATGGCGATTTCCTCGGCTCGAAGAGTCTCTGAGTTATCTGCCTTACATTGTGATTCTCCTTATCTGATTTTTCATTCAGACAAGGTAGTTCTGCGTACTAAACCTGGGTTCCTACCTAAGGTGGTCACTAACAGGAATATCAATCAAGAGATTGTGGTTACATCTTTGTGTCCTAATCCTTCTTCGAAAAAGGAACGTCTGCTACACAATCTAGATGTAGTCCGTGCCCTGAAATTTTATCTACAGGCAACTAAGGATTTTCGACAAACGTCTTCCCTGTTTGTCGTTTATTCTGGTCAGAGGAGAGGTCAAAAAGCTTCGGCTACCTCTCTCTCCTTTTTGCTTCGTAGCATAATACGGTTAGCCTATGAGACTGCTGGACAGCAGCCTCCTGAAAGAATTACAGCACATTCTACTAGAGCTGTGGCTTCCACTTGGGCCTTTAAGAATGAGGCTTCTGTTGAACAGATTTGCAAGGCTGCAACTTGGTCTTCTCTTCATACTTTTTCCAAATTTTACAAATTTGACACTTTTGCTTCTTCGGAGGCTGTTTTTGGGAGAAAGGTTCTTCAGGCAGTGGTTCCTTCCGTATAAAGAGCCTGCCTGTCCCTCCCGTCATCCGTGTACTTTAGCTTTGGTATTGGTATCCCATAAGTAATGGATGATCCGTGGACTGGATACACTTAACAAGAGAAAACATAATTTATGCTTACCTGATAAATTTATTTCTCTTGTGGTGTATCCAGTCCACGGCCCGCCCTGTCACTTTAAGGCAGGTAATTTTTCCATTAAACTACAGTCACCACTGTACCCTATGGTTTTCGTTTCTCTGCATGTTTTCGGTCGAATGACTGGTAATGGCAGTTAGGGGAGGAGCTATATAGCAGCTCTGCTGGGTGAATCCTCTTGCACTTCCTGTTGGGGAGGAGTTAATATCCCATAAGTAATGGATGATCCGTGGACTGGATACACCACAAGAGAAATAAATTTATCAGGTAAGCATAAATTATGTTTTTAAGAACTCTATGGTTGACTGCTGACATGTTTTTTTTAATCTAGACTTTTATCTCTTTCCTTTCTGGGAAGAAAATTGTTTGGATTTTATTATTGTTTCTGTTTCTGGTGGTCTTAGGTCTAGTCGAGGGGTATATCTAAGCTGTTTTTTCCTCTTAGGAACTAGTTTTATCTGGCACTATCTAGAAGCCAAGTTCTATTTGGATTAAGACCAGGACATTCTCCACTATTTCTATTTTTGCTTGTGTTTTTTCCAGTTCAATTTTAGTAGTAAGGGATACTTTTTTGTATGTTACTATAATTTTTACTTTCTAAAGCAGAACTCATGGTGTTGCAGTGTTTATTTTCCTGGTTGTTATCTTTTTATTTAACATATTCTTTCACAAGTTGTATTTTGTTTTTCAAAAGCATGGTTAGAAGATCAATTTTCCATGCAGTTCTTTGATTCTTCAGACAAAGGTTTCTTTTCTGGTGTATCATATGCATTCGATATCCATGAGATTTCCACTGTCTGATCAGAGATGCCTGTTTCTGGGAAGGAAAGGATAGAGGGCGCCACATGGTGCAGATCATAAAGATAATATAAACAGCAACAAATGGATCACAAGAATCTTACTCACACAGTGTGAGGCACTAATGTGCAGTATACGCAGTCCGGAACCCCACGTCGTCCGGTAGACCTCTTTCAAGGGATGTCGTCAGGTGGGATTCCTCGTCTCACCAGGGAGAGTCCAGGGAAATCCAAGATGATGTAATGGGAGCCAGTCAGTATCCAGTATGGTTCATACCAGAAAGTCCCATAAAAGCCAAATAAATGGTGGTAATATGAAATTGGCCTAAGCCAAAAAATTGATAATGCAGCAGATAGAGAGTAAAAATATGATAAAATGTATTCCAAATTTAAAAACAACAGCAACACGTTTCTCAGTGTTTAACACTGTTTCCTCAGGCTATACAAACATACTCTCAACTGCCATATTTAAAATATACAAGAACCAATCAACAATCTGAACAGAATCCACACCCTAATTGGGGTATACCATTGTACACTTAATGTGGTGAACAGCAATTTTTATTTATGACATTGTTTTAATAAAACTGATTAAATTCTCTAAAAAATTCTCTAAAAATCTGCAGAACCTATTATAGTATGCTATATAGGCAATCAATTACCAAAGACAACAAAATGTAGTGTCTTACTTAGAACATGACAATATTCTAATATGTTATCAGTTGTGACTCTGACCTAGTCTCATAATGGTATGGGCTATTACATAGCAACAGCCTTTTGTGTAGTAACCACTTTTTATGATATATATTTTCTGTGATATATATTTTCAAACCTAACAATTTATATTCTTACTGAAGATATAATACCATATATTGCCCTTTGCTAATTTCAGAAATATGAGGGGATGAAGTTTTATATATTTCTACATTTAATTATAATTTCCAGAGCGACTATACTGAACGTTTCATGTTGCCATAGCAACCCTCCTGTGTCAGTCTAAAAGCAGGTTTGTTGACCGGAGTAAGGAGGGGGTGTGTGGTTATAATAATACCCAGAGCTACTAGATGTGGCAGGCTAAATTTGGAGTTGCCCAATAATAGTTAACTATGGATTCGTGTTATCTCATACAGATCAATAGAAAGTATACCGCGAAATAGCGCAGCGTCTGAGGACGTGTATAATATTAACAAATGAAGAGTGAGGATGACGATGCGAGGGGTATGTGAAATTGGGCCAATCAGAGCGGCCAGTGAAATCCAAACGCCATTGGACTGGATAAGGAAAAACATGGGAGTGGACAATATGACGTGTGTACGTGTATGGGAGGCGTGTATGTGGATAAGCCAAATGTCAATGTGTAGGGGCGTGTATGGAATAAGACGTAAGTCCGTGTATCGGGGGCGTATAAGTGAAATAACCAATGAAAGATTCAGTCTATTTTATTTTAAGAGCCTGTCAATGATCAAATAAATAACATAAGAGACGAAACACAATGTCGAACCCCAATTTGTTTGTACAAGATAACAGCACATGTTGAGTCATAATATGATATGTATAATATAACTAGCAAGATGATGATAATTTATGATAATTCGTAACGTCTCAATATATGTGAAAAAGGGGGAGATACCGAGGGGAGTGTTACTTTCTAATATCTGGAGGGGTTAAAGTGTAAGGGTGATAAGGGATGAGACAATGTGATATGGTGTGGACTAAAAATAAATAGGTAACAATACTAGTGATTGTGACACAACTAGATGCGGGTGATACTGCGTGCGGTGGGGGGCATCAGCTGGAAGCAGTGACCCTAATATCTAAATTAGTGAGGGAAGGGACGCTCATAATTAAGTACACTGGGGATAAATATTAAAAGCTACCAATATTGGCATTATATGGTAAGGACTATATCAATGGATTAATGGAATAAAAATAAAAAATTAAATTAATATTGAAATAAGGGTTCCCAATAGGAACAATTATAATACTGCCGGTGTATAATACATGGTATACACAGATAGGGGGACCATGGGGCACCTAAATGTGGGTGATGATATTTCATGCAAAAACATAAATGATATACAAATGAAGTGACCATTAATGGGAATAAGAACTATGCTGTTGAGCATTCGTGGGGAAAAGTTAATATAGAGAAACATATGTGCTAGAGATATAAATGGAGGAAAGAAAGATAAAAGGGTATGATGAACCCCAATTAGTACCCTAGATATATGGGATTCCTTAAACGGACAAAGGAGGAAACTAATCATATTGGAATTTGGTGAACAAAATTATATACCAATTAGCCACAAAACATAACATAATACAATATGATTTGTGACTATACCCTAAGGTAATTCGTCATAGGTGGTGAGGGTAGTAATGGTAATATGTACTATATGGACAGAGATAGATTAAGGGATAATGAATCTATTATCATAGTTATTACCTAAACTTATATACAAACATCAATATATAACCAAAGATACAAAAAGAGTCCCCCTATCTGTGTATACCATGTATTATACAACGGCAGTATTATAATTGTTCCTATTGGGAACCCTTATTTCAATATTAATTTAATTTTTTATTTTTATTCCATTAATCCATTGATATAGTCCTTACCATATAATGCCAATATTGGTAGCTTTTAATATTTATCCCCAGTGTACTTAATTATGAGCGTCCCTTCCCTCACTAATTTAGATATTAGGGTCACTGCTTCCAGCTGATGCCCCCCACCGCACGCAGTATCACCTGCATCTAATTGTGTCACGATCACTAGTATTGTTACCTATTTATTTTTAGTCCACACCATATCACATTGTCTCATCCCTTATCACCCTTACACTTTAACCCCTCCAGATATTAGTAAGTAACACTCCCCTCGGTATCTCCCCCTTTTTCACATATATTGAGACGTTACGAATTATCATAAATTATCATCATCTTGCTAGTTATATTATACATCATATTATGACTCAACATGTGCTGTTATCTTGTACAAACAAGTCGGGGTTCGACATTGTGTTTCGTCTCTTATGTTATTTATTTGATCATTGACAGGCTCTTAAAATAAAATAGACTGAATCTTTCATTGGTTATTTCACTTATACGCCCCCAATACACGGACTTACGTCTTATTCCATACACGCCCCTACACATTGACATTTGGCTTATCCACATACACGCCTCCCATACACGTACACACGTCATATTGTCCACTCCCATGTTTTTCCTTATCCAGTCCAATGGCGTTTGGATTTCACTGGCCGCTCTGATTGGCCCAATTTCACATACCCCTCGCATCGTCATCCTCACTCTTCATTTGTTAATATTATACACGTCCTCAGATGCTGCGCTATTTCGCGGTATACTTTCTATTGATCTGTATGAGATAACACGAATCCATAGTTAACTATTATTGGGCAACTCCAAATTTAGCCTGCCACATCTAGTAGCTCTGGGTATTATTATAACCACACACCCCCCCTCCTTACTCCGGTCAACAAACCTGCTTTTAGACTGACACAGGAGGGTTGCTATGGCAACATGAAACGTTCAGTATAGTCGCTCTGGAAATTATAATTAAATGTAGAAATATATAAAACTTTATCCCCTCATATTTCTGAAATTAGCAAAGGGCAATATATGGTATTATATCTTCAGTAAGAATATAAATTGTTAGGTTTGAAAATATATATCACAGAAAATATATATCATAAAAAGTGGTTGCTACACAAAAGGCTGTTGCTATGTAATAGCCCATACCATTATGAGACTAGGTCAGAGTCACAACTGATAACATATTAGAATATTGTCATGTTCTAAGTAAGACACTACATTTTGTTGTCTTTGGTAATTGATTGCCTATATAGCATACTATAATAGGTTCTGCAGATTTTTAGAGAATTTTTTAGAGAATTTAATCAGTTTTATTAAAACAATGTCATAAATAAAAATTGCTGTTCACCACATTAAGTGTACAATGGTATACCCCAATTAGGGTGTGGATTCTATTCAGATTGTTGATTGGTTCTTGTATATTTTAAATATGGCAGTTGAGAGTATGTTTGTATAGCCTGAGGAAACAGTGTTAAACACTGAGAAACGCGTTGCTGTTGTTTTAAATTTGGAATAAATTTTTTCATATTTTTACTCTCTATCTGCTGCATCATCATTTCCTTGGCTTAGGCCAATTTCATATTACCACCATTTATTTGGCTTTTATGGGACTTTCTGGTATGAACCATACTGGATACTGACTGGCTCCCATTACATCATCTTGGATTTCCCTGGACTCTCCCTGGTGAGATGAGGAATCCCACCTGACGACATCCCTTGAAAGAGGTCTACCGGACGACGTGGGGTTCCGGACTGCGTATACTGCACATTAGTGCCTCACACTGTGTGAGTAAGATTCTTGTGATCCATTTGTTGCTGTTTATATTATCTTTATGATCTGCACCATGTGGCGCCCTCTATCCTTTCCTTCCTAGATATATCATCTGTGTTGCGGCACAACACCCTGGAGGAGCAGCCTATGCCATCTTGGAATATCTTCACCTGTCTATCAGCTTCTGGAATTGCCACTGTATATTATTGGACTCTGTATCAGAATACATACATTGAAATTCACAGGTTTCATTGCCACTCTTACTTTATTTTTAATTTCGAGTGTTATTACAAGTAATGTTCTGATACTAATATTATAATACTGTCATTGTCATTTTATACACATTTATATATAATTATTTTTATTATTTTTATTTATACAGTTTATTTATTCTTTTTTTTACCATATTTTATCAATACCTATCCTAGGCGCATCTTACAAGTGTTCTAGTGATATCTTCACTGGAACACTAGTTATTGTTTAGACTAATGCCTGTTTCTGGTTTTAACTTGCTTAAACCTTCAGTCTCTTTATTTTCCCTCAAGTGTTTTTATTTTTTGTATGGGTGTATATGTATTTTTGTTTGTAGCATCTAATGGTTCCCTGTTTTGTCCTTTTTCTATGAGTTTTTTTTTTTTTTTTTGCTTTGTCAGGATCTTTCTGAGCTATCTTCAGGATTCTTCTTGGACTATGTTTTCTTTAGATGAGGGGCTGTCTGGGGGTCTCTGAAAATACAAGGGTTTGGGCTCCATGGGAGGCAATGTTGTCAGTAAATATTCTTGAACTCTGTACTATTTTCAGGGTTCTTCAGAGTTGGCCTCTATCTTCTTTTCTATCAGACAATGTTTTTGTAGTGGCTGTATCTATTATCAGGGAAGAACTTGCAGTTCCCTAGCCATGAAGGAAGTGTTTTGCATTATCTTATAGGCTGAAGCCAGTTGTTTGTTTTTCTCAGTCATCAGTTTCTGCATTCAGATGAATAGTCACTCCACCAGGATGTTGTTTTCTAGTCATATTGTAGATCTTTGGGGTCTCCCAGAGATACATCTAATAAGCTCTTGGCTAAAACTTCCCAGGTACCTTGCGAGGTCAGTGGATTCTCAGGCAGAGTTTGTGGATGCTTAAAGGGACATGAAACCCAAACATTTTATTTCATGATTCAGTTAGAGAATACAATTTTAAACAACTTTCTAATTTACTTCTATAATCAAATTTGCTTCATTCTCTTGGCATCATTTGTTGAATGAGCAACAATGCACTACTGGTTTCTAACTGAACACATGAGTGAGCCAATGACAATCAGTATATTTCTGCAGCCACCAATCAGCAGCTAGAACCTAGGTTCTTTGCTGCTCCTGAGCTTTCCTAGATAAACCTTTCAGCAAAAGATAACAAGAGAAGGAAGCAAATAAAATAAAAAAAGTATATTGGAAAGTTGTTTAAAATTGTATTCTCTATCTGAATCATGAAAGAAATGTTTTTAGTTTTGTGTCCCTTTAAGTGGCTTTTTAGTCTTTTCTTGTTTATGTGTTTCTCCTTTTTTTTCTAGAGTAGTTTCCAAGGTCAGACAAGAGGATTTTTTGGTCATTTTCATTGCTCCAAGTTGGCCCCTGAGAGTTCTTTTATGTAGACCTGGTTCAAATGATCAGCAGCCTGGGCTTTTTTCTTTAAGGTCTATTTTTCTTCCAGATCTCAAATATCTAAGCCTAATGGCATATCTATGGTTGAGACTCAGATTCAGGCTCAGAAGCTTGTGTATAGGAAGTTTGTCTTCATAGGCTCCATTAGACCCTTTTATTCCTTGATATTTTAGAATATGGCTTCTCCTGTTATTCTTTCAGAATTTTTTTTGTACAGGTTGGAATGGAATGGATATGTTCTTATCGTCTAGTCTATTGAATTGTCAGTTTTCTGTTCCTTCAGTTTTTACCCTTAGGAAGATTGCTTATCTTTCTGTTATTCATGTTTTTATTCAGGCTTTTGTCCCATATTCAGCTTGTTTTGCCAATTTCTCCACCTTTAGTTCTGAGATTGGTATTGATGTTTGACAGGCTCCTCCATTTGAGCCAATGCATAAGGTAGTTATTAAGCGTTATTAAGCGTCTTTGGAAGTTTTTTGGCCATCTCTTCTGTAAGAAGAATTTCTGAGCTATTGCTCTTTTCTTATCATATTCTTCTTTATGATAAGGTGTTTTGTGAGTAATTAGTTTTTTTTCCTTTTACCATGACTTCATTTTAAATAAGTGGGAAATTGTTGTTCTTTCTTTATGTTCTATTTTTAGAATACTTTATGGAGGTTTCCTCTCCTTTTTGGTTGTTATCAGAGCCTTGTAGTTCTATGTTGGGGCTATTAATATTTTCTTTCTTTAGGTTTCTTGTTGTAGCTTATATTTTTATGGGACAGCCTCCCTCTTTATATTTTTTTCTGTTCATTCTACCAGTTCAATTCCCTATTTTGATGTTTTATGGAATGAGACTTCTGTTGACCTATTTTGCTAGTCAGTTTCTTAGTCTTCCTGGTTACTTTCTTCTTATTTTCTTCCTTTTTTGGTTCTTCGGTAACAGCCTTATGCAGAAAGTCTTTCAGACAGTTGTCTTAACAACTTAACTTGTAATTGCATGGGTGCAGAACAAGATCCTATTAGTAATAATGCAATTACAAGTTAATAAGGTATTGCTGGTAGTTATAAGTCCTAAACTTGGGAGTTAGCTTAGAACTATGGAGGATGGGTTATACAAACCCTGCGGATAAATAAATAAGCATCGTAGAGTTTATTAGTGTAAGAGATATGAGGCAATGTATAGTGTGACAGGGTATATTATTCGTACAAGAAGTATTTGTGCGATCAATTAACGATATTGATTGCATATAACACGCATATAATTATGTGGGAACTAAAAATAGATATAGTACACTACAAGCAAAATTATCTAGCCTAAAGTTAACAATTTGACAGGTTCTTTAGGTATTATGAATATAACTGGGCTGGTAATAGTATACGTAGAGGTTAACATACCAATCAGAATTAGGAGGTAAATCAGTAGCCATCCTATCAGGTAACAGGTAAAGGTTTAAGTGAGAGGAGGCAGTCTCATTCAGGTATCTATGAATAAGGTGTGAATAAGATGTGAAGGGGTACCAACCTCATATGTTTTTTATTTGCTTAACCTGTAGCAGCATCTTGTTTGTGACAGGTTGTGCTACTTTTTACAGTGTGCTGTTGAAAGTTTTTACTTGGATTAATAAACGATTTTAGGAGGAGCCATTCTGGGACTGTTTCTTGTGTTTGTGGAGTATATTTGGACATACCCACAGGGCTCTCCTATCAGAATCAACAACGACAAGGGAAGCCACTAACCTTTGAACCCGGATGAAGTAAAGATCAGATGAGCAGAGCAGCGGCGATGGAGCGAATGTAGTTTAAACCACGTAGGATAATCGACTCCCATTAAGTCCGCTCTCAACTCCTTATATATTTATCTACCACTATACTATTATATATATATATATATATATATATATATATGTGTGTGTGTGTTTAACCATCCACTGACGTTGAATTCAGAAAGGTTCAGTGAAATCACCTTTGGCCATATCTATCTGGAGTGCATGAACACTGTATTTGTTTTGTATTAGGGAGAGTATATTGCCAGGAGTAATGTATTGTGGCCTCTTACCATCATTAAATAAATTATTTTACCAGGTAAGTCTAAATTATGCTTTTTCACATTTACATTACATAAATTTGCTCAGAAACATTGCTTACTGACAACACTGTCTATAGAAAATATTTTTCATTTGAGGATTTTTTTTATTACTTAATTCACTTTTTAAGGAGAAAGACTAAACAGTAATATTGACAGCAAGGTTCCATGTTATATTTAGTGCATACAACAAACAGTCTGTGACTACTTTTGATAATTGTAGCTTTGCTTTCTTAAATAAAATCTTCCAAACATTGTTCAAAACGTGTGTCTGAAGTATATGACCTATAACCTAAAGTTTATGACAGATCAGTTTGTGCAAGTTTTATCAGAAACATAAATTGTGGCTAATATTGCTTGGGTGAAATCTTTTCCTGGTATATCTTTCAGACCCCACTGCTTCTCTTTATGCAATATTTTTTTAAATGTTAGATTTTAACTGCATTTAACATGGCTATTTTTACATTTTTTTTTCTTTATTTTAATTCTGTGAAAAACAAACAAATGCAAAAATATACAGAATATGGGAAATATTAAAGTGAGTATATTACAGAAAGACAATGACATATATTATGATTGACACCCCCTGCTAGTGGCCAATTGGCTGCAAATCTGCAGGGGCGGCATTGCACAAGCAGTTCACAAGAACTGCTTGTGCAATGATAAATGCCTACAGGGTATGCTGTCGGCATTCATCGATGTTATTATTATTATCGGCTATTTGTAGAGCGACAACAGATTCCACAGTGTTATAAACATAGGCAGAATATAAGGAAACATTTATAGGGATCAGTCGGGTAGAGGGCCCTGACAAGAGTCGCACTGTTGTAGTCAGTTCTAAATAAGGTGATCTACAAACATCATGGCTCTTAGGCTTACATGCTAAGGGGGTTCAAGGGGATAACAATGGAGGAGAGGAAACAGTATAAAGAAAGGTTAGTGTAGGTTGTATGCATCCCTGAACAGTAGAGTCTTTAGGGAGAAGTGCAGTTAAAGGCTTTGTATGTCAGAGTAAAACTTTTGTGTTTAATCCTAGAGGCAAGAGGTAACCAGTGAAGGAATTGGCAGAGAAGTGCAGCAGATGAAGAGCAACGTGTAAGGAAGTTGAGCATGGCAGAGGCATTCATTAAGGATTGTAAAGGAGCTAGGTGGCAGCTGGGGAGACCAGAGAGGACAGAGTTGCAGTAATCGAGGCGGGAAAGGATGAGAGAGCGAATCAAAATCTTAGTTGTGTCTTGTGTAAGGAAGTGTCTAATTTTAGATATGTTTTTAAGGTAGAAGCGGCAGGATTTAGCCATGGACTGAATGTGAGGAGTGAAAGAAAGATCTAAGTCAAGTGTGACCCCAAGACATCGGGCATGCGAGGTAGGGGTAATGATGGAGTTGTCGACAGTTATAGAGAGATTAGGGGTGGAGATTTTTGGAAAAAGGAGGGAAAATAAGGAGCTCATTTTTCAAGAGATTTAGCTTGAGGTAGTGCGAGGACATCCAGGAATAGATGTGAGAAAGACAGTTAGTGACACAGGTTGGCAAGGAAGGAGATAGGTCTGGTGCAGAGAAGTAGATTTGGGTGTCGTCGGCATACAAATGATATTGGAACCCATGGGACGTTATTAGGGAAACTAATTATGATGTGTAGATTGAGAAGAGAAGAGGACTGAGGACAGAGCCTAGCAGTACCCCAACAGAAAGTAGTGACGGGGCAGAGGAGGCCCCAGAGAAGTCTACACTAAAGGTACGGTTTGACAGGCAGGAAGAGAACCACGAGAGGGCTGTTTTCCAAATGCAGAAGGAGTGGACGGTTTGGTGCAAAAGAGGGTGGTCAACAGTATCAAAGGCTGCGGACAGATCTAGGAGGATAAGCAGACAGAAGTGGCCTTTTGATTTTGCTGTAAGTAGGTCATTGGTAACCTTAACGATTGCTGTCTCTGTGGAGTGATGGAGATGAAAGCCAGATTGCAGTGGGTCGAGGAGGGAGTTTAATGTAAGGAAATGGGACAGGTGTGCATATACTAGCTTTCGAGAAGCTTTGATGCAAGAGGGAGTAGGGAAATAGGGTGGTAGTTGGATGGGGAGGTTGGATCAAGAGAAGGTTTTTAGAATAGGTGTGACCAGTGCATGTTTCAGAGATGAGGGGAATATACCGGTGCTAAGGGAGAGGTTGAAAATGTGTGTGAGTATAGGGGTAAGGGTAGAAGAGAGGGGGGGGAGCAGCTGTAAGGGATAGGGTCAAGAGGACAGGTAGTGAGGTGAGAGCTCACTATAAGTGCCAAAACTTCTTCCTCAGTAATGTGAGAATGAGATAAATGTATAGCTATGTGGGTTGTGGTTGATTGCAAGCGTTTGAGGGGGTGAGAGAATGGTAGTATGTTGAGAGCTGATTTAGTTTCTGATGGAGTCCATTTTGTTATTGAAGTGGCTAGCAAAGTCAGGAGCTGACAGAAAAGTTGTATTAGGGGGTGGGCGGAGAAGAGTATTGATATTGGAGAACAGACAATTTGGGTTTGAAGAAAGATTAGATATAAGAGTAGAGAAGTAATGTTGCTTATAGAGATTAAGGGCAGAATAGTAGAAATTCAAAATGAACTTGTAATGAAGGAAATCAGCTGAACTCTGAGATTTTCTCCAGAGCTGCTCAGCAGTACGGGAACATCTGTGTAGGTACCATGTCTGAGGAGTATGTCAGGGCTGAGGATGAATGTGTGATTTTCGAGCAATGGTGAGAGGGGCCAGATTGTCAAGGACCAATGTAAGGGTGGAATTATAGTGGCAGATAGATTGGTCAGGGCAGGAGAAGGAGGAGATGGATGAGAGGAGAGGTTCGAGGGAATTAGCAAGTTGTTGCTGCTCTAATGACATAATGCTTCTGTGAAGTTTGGTGTGAGGAGTAGAAGGAGGGTGAGTTGTAGGGACGGAGGAAATGTTGCAAGTGAGGATATGGTGGTCAGAAAGAGGAAAAGGAGAGTTTGTAATAGTGCATCGATAGCTAAAGATGAGGTCAGTGACCATCTTTGTGAGTGGGAGAGTCAGTCCATTGTGACAAACCGAAAGAGGAAGTGATTTGCAGAAGTTGTTTTGCTGAGGAGGCAGTGGGATTGTCAAGAGGGATGTTGAAATTGCCAAGAATAAGGGCATGGGTGTCTGAGGAAAGGAAATAAGGTAGCCAGGCAGCCAAGTGATCTAGAAATTGAGTGGAGGAGCCAGGGGGTCGGTATATGACTGCAACACGTATAGAGAGGGGAGAGAATATGCGAATCATGTGGGTTTCAAATGAGGAAAATGTAAGGGAAGAGATGGGATGTATTTGTTGGAAGGTGCAATGAGAAGAAGGTAAAATACCTACACCCCCTCCTTGTCTATTATCAGACCTAGGAATGTAGCTGAAGTGGAGACCCCCATGTGACAGAGTAGCAGTGGATGCTGTGTCTAGGGGAGAGAGACAGATTTCTGTTAGAGCCAGAAGTTTGAGGGAGCGGGAGATTAAGAGGTCATGTATAGAAGTGAGCTTGTTGCAAACAGAGCGAGAGTTCCAGAGTGCACAAGTGAAAGGTGTAGTGGCTTTAGATGCAAGAGGAATGTGAGTGAGGTTACCAGAGTTTTGTTTTCTGAGTCTATGGAATGGTACACATGGATGTGCATGGCTAGGAAGTTGTTGGGGACCAGGATTAGGGGAGATGTCACCAGCAGCTAGTATAAGTAAGAGGGAGAGTGACATGAGATGAGATACAGATTTGCAGTAATGAGACTGTTTTTAAAGAGAGAGTGTTTAGGAATAGATAAAGATTATGAGTACAAAAGTAAGGTGTGTTTAAGAGAGATGGGATAATGAACAGTGCAGGTGGTGAGGGGGAATGAGTAATTGAATAAAATAATTTGTTATAGAGACAAGAGGTAGCAAAAAGGAATGTAAAGATATTGAGCATTTTTACAAAAGTTGGAACCAATTAAACACGTAAAACACAATATTAAAGCAGCACTTGCATAAGGAAACAATGAGATACATAGAACACAATATTACAAGATTACTTGCCTTATGTCTTGCCCCTTGCCCAACCCTTGTCCAATTCTTGTATAATTCTTATCTTAGTGCCTCACTTATAAAATGTTCACTTCACAAATGTGAACATATGCTATTGTAACAATGCATAATGCCCAGGCAATGCACCCCCAGTGCAATGCACAGCCTAACCTTGTGTTAAATATATAGACAGGGCAGTCAGCTGGGTCCACTAAATTACTTAATTGCTAAGTCAAAGGACAATTTAAAAGGCCAATTGAAATTTAGATTCTGGTCAGGTCAGGGTGAGATAAGATATGATAAAAAGACAGTAAAATTTTAAGGAGTTGGGAGCTATGGCATATAACAGCTATAAATTTAAGAATAATAACAGGTTATGATAAGTAATGGACATCACATGGCAATTAACAAAACATTAGAAGTAAGACATTGGGATAACATTACAATAAATGCAGGACTAAATTAAAACCTAAAATCATTTGCTCGATATACATATACACATACCAAAAGAGAGTTACAGGAGATTAGAGAGCACTAGAATGCAGTGAATAGGTTTCAGATGAGCAGGGATACTATTCACATACCAAAAGAGATTTACAGGAGAGGAAAGAGCACTAGAATGCAGTGAAAAGGTTGAAGATGAGCAGGGATACTATTCACATATCCGCTGAGCAGATCATGTCAGACAGACCAATGATAAATCAGCCCCATAGTCTCCTTAGGTAAGAACTAATTCAGTTCTTTAGGCTTTTCATTAAAAAAAATATTGAGATTTGATAAAAAGGGGTAATATGTGTGTTAATATTTTTGGCTATTTATTCTAATCAAGGATCTTGTCAGAGAATCTGGATTTTGATTGCATGTACCTTGATATATTGTTAGAATAGAGCTTATTTCTCAAACTGTGGTACATGTGCCTTGAGGGTTCTTGGGGCATTGGCAAGGGGTACTCTTGGGATTGTCCTTCATTATTCTTTCTCCAACATTGGTGTGTCCGGTCCACGGCGTCATCCTTTCTTGTGGGAATATCTCTTCCCCAACAGGAAATGGCAAAGAGTCCCAGCAAAGCTGGCCATATAGTCCCTCCTAGGCTCCGCCCACCCCAGTCATTCTCTTTGCCGTTACACAGGCAACATCTCCACGGAGATGGTTAAGAGTTTTTTGGTGTTTAAATGTAGTTTTTTATTCTTCTATCAAGTGTTTGTTATTTTAAAATAGTGCTGGTATGTACTATTTACTCTGAAACAGAAAAGGATGAAGATTTCTGTTTGTGAGAGGAAGATGATTTTAGCAGACAGTAACTAAAATCGATTGCTGTTTCCACATAGGACTGTTGAGATGAAGTAACTTCAGTTGGGGGAAACAGTTAGCAGACTTTTCTGCTTAAGGTATGACTAGCCATATTTCTAACAAGACTGTGTAATGCTGGAAGGCTGTCATTTCCCCTCATGGGGACCGGTAAGCCATTTTCTTAGTCTCAAACAGAATAAAGGGCTTAATATGGGCTATTAAACTGGTAGACACTTTTATGGGCTAAATCGATTGCTTTATTTGGGCATTTTATACATGTTTATGCTGATAATTCACATTTATAAACTTGGGGAACGTTTTTTAACGGCAGGCACTATGTTAGACACCTTTTCCAGTCAGGGAGGGCCTTCCCAGTTGTAGGCTGAGCCTCATTTTCGCGCCAGTACTGCGCAGTTGTTTTTGAGAGCAAGACATGCAGATGCATGTGTGAGGATCTGAAAGTAGCTGGAAAAGTTTCTAGAAGGCGTCACTTGGTATCGTATTCCCCTCTGGGCTTGGTTAGGTCACAGCAAAGGCTATAGCTGGGACTGTATAGGGGTTAAATTTGTAAACGGCTCTGGTTCCGTTATTTTAGGGGTTAAAGCTCATTGGTGTGCAATACTCTTATTGCTTTAAGACACTGTGGTGAAATTTTGGTAATTTTTGAACAATTCCTTCATACTTTTTCACATATTCAGTAATAAAGTGTTTTCTGTTTAAAATTTAAAGAGACAGTAACGGTTTTGTTTTAAAAGTTTTTTGTGCTTTATTGACAAGTTTAAGCCTGTTTAACATGTCTGTGCCTTCGGATAAGCTATGTTCTATATGTATGAAAGCCAATGTGTCTCCCCATTTAAATTTGTGTGATAATTGTGCCATAGCGTCCAAACAAAGTACGGACAGTACTGCCACAGATAATGAAATTGCCCAAGATGATTCCTCAGATGAGGGGAGTAAACATGATACTACTACTGTGTCTACACCAGTTTTGCCCACGCAGGAGGCCCCTAGTACATCTAGCGCGCCAATGCTTATTACCATGCAACAATTGATGGCTGTAATGGATAACTCCATAGCAAATATTTTATCCAAAATGCCTACATATCAGAGAAAGCGCGATTGCTCTGTTTTAAACACTGAAGAGCAGGAGGGCGCTGATGATAATTGTTCTTTCATACCCTCACACCAATCTGAAGTGGCCATGAGGGAGGTTTTGTCAGATGGGGAAATTTCAGATTCAGGAAAAATTTCTCAACAAGCTGAACCTGATGTTGTGACATTTAAATTTAAATTAGAACATCTCCGCGCACTGCTTAAGGAGGTGTTATCTACTCTGGATGATTGTGACAACTTGGTCATTCCAGAGAAATTATGCAAGATGGACAAGTTCCTAGAGGTTCCGGTGCACCCCGACGCTTTTCCTATACCCAAGCGGGTGGCGGACATAGTGAATAAGGAGTGGGAAAAGCCCGGCATACCTTTTGTTCCCCCCTCTATATATTTAAGAAATTATTTCCTATGGTCGACCCCAGAAAGGACTTATGGCAGACAGTACCTAAGGTCGAGGGGGCAGTTTCTACTCTAAACAAGCGCACTACTATTCCTATCGAGGATAGTTGTGCTTTCAAAGATCCTATGGATAAAAAATTGGAGGGTTTGCTTAAAAAGATTTTTGTACAGCAAGGTTACCTTCTACAACCCATTTCGTGCATTGTTCCTGTCACTACAGCAGAGTGGTTCTGGTTCGAGGAACTAGAAAAGTCGCTCAGTAGAGAGACTCCATATGAGAAGGTTATGGACAGAGTTCACGCACTTAAGTTGGCTAACTCTTTTATTTTAGATGCCGCTTTGCAATTAGCTAGATTAGCGGCGAAAAATTCAGGGTTTGCAATCGTGGCACGCAGAGCGCTTTGGCTAAAGTCTTGGTCAGCGGATGTGTCATCCAAGACAAAATTGCTTAACATCCCTTTCAAAGGTAAAACTCTATTTGGACCAGAATTGAAAGAGATTATCTCAGACATCACTGGGGGAAAGGGCCACGCCCTTCCACAAGATAGGCCTTTCAAGGCCAAGAATAAGTCTAATTTTCGTTCCTTTCGCAATTTCAGGAACGGACCGGCCTCTAATTCTGCATCCTCTAAGCAAGAGGGTAATGCCTCACAACCCAAACCAGCTTGGAAACCGATGCAAGGCTGGAACAAGGGTAAGCAGGCCAAGAAGCCTGCTGCTGCTAACAAAACAGCATGAAGGAGTAGCCCCCGATCCGGGACCGGATCTAGTAGGGGGCAGACTCTCTCTCTTTTCTCAGGCTTGGGCAAGAGATGTTCAGGATCCCTGGGCACTAGAAATAGTTTCTCAGGGTTATCTTCTGGAATTCAGGGAACTACCCCCAAGGGGAAGGTTCCACATGTCTCACTTATCCTTAAACCAAATAAAGAGACAGGCGTTCTTACATTGTGTAGAAGACCTGTTAAAGATGGGAGTGATACACCCAGTTCCAATAAAGGAACAAGGAATAGGGTTTTATTCAAATCTGTTCGTAGTTCCCAAAAAAGAGGGAACTTTCAGACCAATTTTGGATTTGAAGATCCTAAACAAATTTCTCAGGGTACCATCGTTCAAGATGGAAACCATTCGAACGATTCCACCCACTATCCAGGAAGGTCAATTTATGACTACTGTGGATCTAAAGGATGCATACCTACATATTCCTATCCACAAAGAACATCATCAGTTCCTAAGGTTCGCCTTTCTGGACAAACATTACCAGTTTGTGGCCCTCCCATTCGGGTTAGCCACTGCTCCAAGGATTTTCACAAAGGTACTAGGGTCCCTTCTAGCGGTTCTAAGACCGAGGGGCATTGCAGTAGTACCTTACTTGGACGACATTCTAATACAAGCGTCGTCCCTGTCAAAAGAAAAGGCTCATACAAACATCGTTCTGGCCTTTCTCAGATCACACGGATGGAAGGTGAACATAGAAAAAAGTTCTCTGTCTCCGTCAACAAGAGTTCCCTTCTTGGGAACAATAATAGATTCCTTAGAAATGAGGATTTTTCTGACAGAGGTCAGAAAGTCAACACTTCTAAGCACTTGTCAAGTTCTTCATTCTGTTCCACGTCCTTCCATAGCGCAGTGCATGGAAGTAGTAGGGTTGATGGTTGCAGCAATGGACATAGTTCCTTTTGCACGAATTCATCTAAGACCATTACAACTGTGCATGCTCAAACAGTGGAATGGGGACTATACAGACTTGTCTCCAATGATTCAAGTAGATCAGAAGACCAGAGATTCACTCCGTTGGTGGCTGACCCTGGACCATCTATCCCAGGGAATGAGCTTCCGCAGACCAGAGTGGGTCATTGTCACGACCGACGCCAGTCTAGTGGGCTGGAGCGCGGTCTGGGAATCCCTGAAAGCTCAGGGACTATGGTCTCGGGAAGAGTCTCTTCTCCCGATAAACATTCTGGAACTAAGAGCGATCTTCAATGCTCTCAGGGCTTGGCCTCAGCTAGCAAAGGCCAGATTCATAAGATTCCAATCAGACAACATGACGACCGTTGCGTATATCAATCATCAGGGGGGAACAAGGAGTTCCCTGGCGATGAAAGAAGTGACCAAAATAATTCAATGGGCGGAGGATCACTCCTGCCACCTATCTGCGATCCACATCCCAGGTGTGGAAAACTGGGAAGCGGATTATCTGAGTCGTCAGACATTCCATCCGGGGGAGTGGGAACTCCACCCGGAGATCTTTGCCCAACTAATTCAATTATGGGGCATTCCAGACATGGATCTGATGGCGTCTCGTCAGAACTTCAAGGTTCCTTGCTACGGGTCCAGATCCAGGGATCCCAAGGCGACTCTAGTAGATGCACTAGTAGCACCTTGGACCTTCAACCTAGCTTATGTATTTCCACCGTTTCCTCTCATTCCCAGGCTGGTAGCCAGGATCAAACAGGAAAGGGCCTCTGTGAGCTTGATAGCTCCTGCGTGGCCACGCAGGACTTGGTATGCAGACCTGGTGAATATGTCATCGGTTCCACCATGGAAGCTACCTTTGAGACAGGACCTTCTTGTTCAGGGTCCATTCGAACATCCAAATCTGGTCTCCCTCCAGCTGACGGCTTGGAGATTGAACGCTTGATTCTATCAAAGCGTGGGTTTTCAGATTCTGTGATAGATACTCTGGTTCAGGCCAGAAAACCGGTAACTAGAAAGATTTACCATAAAATATGGAAAAGATATATCTGTTGGTGTGAATCCAAAGGATTCCCATGGAATAAGATAAAAATTCCTAAGATTCTCTCCTTTCTACAAGAAGGTTTGGAGAAAGGATTATCTGCAAGTTCTCTAAAGGGACAGATCTCTGCTTTATCTGTCTTACTACACAAAAGACTGGCAGCTGTGCCAGATGTTCAAGCGTTTGTTCAGGCTCTGGTTAGGATCAAGCCTGTTTACAGACCTTTGACTCCTCCCTGGAGTCTAAATCTAGTTCTTTCAGTTCTTCAAGGGGTTCCGTTTGAACCTTTACATTCCATAGATATTAAGTTACTATCTTGGAAAGTTTTGTTTTTGGTTGCTATTTCTTCTGCTAGAAGAGTTTCAGAGTTATCTGCTCTGCAGTGTTCTCCGCCCTATCTGGTGTTCCATGCAGATAAGGTGGTTTTGCGTACTAAGCCTGGTTTTCTTCCAAAGGTTGTTTCTAACAAGAATATTAACCAGGAGATAGTTGTACCTTCTTTATGTCCGAATCCAGTTTCAAAGAAGGAACGCTTGTTACACAATTTGGACGTAGTCCGTGCTCTAAAATTCTATTTAGAGGCTACAAAAGATTTCAGACAAACATCTTCTTTGTTTGTTGTCTATTCTGGTAAAAGGAGAGGTCAAAAAGCGACTTCTACCTCTCTTTCCTTTTGGCTTAAAAGCATCATCCGATTGGCTTATGAGACTGCCGGACGGCAGCCTCCTGAAAGAATCACAGCTCACTCCACTAGGGCTGTGGCTTCCACATGGGCCTTCAAGAACGAGGCTTCTGTTGACCAGATATGTAAGGCAGCGACTTGGTCTTCACTGCACACTTTTGCCAAATTTGACAAATTTGATACTTTTGCTTCTTCGGAGGCTATTTTTGGGAGAAAGGTTTTGCAAGCCGTGGTGCCTTCCGTTTAGGTAACCTGATTTGCTCCCTCCCTTCATCCGTGTCCTAAAGCTTTGGTATTGGTTCCCACAAGTAAGGATGACGCCGTGGACCGTACACACCAATGTTGAAGAAAACAGAATTTATGCTTACCTGATAAATTACTTTCTCCAACGGTGTGTCCGGTCCACGGCCCGCCCTGGTTTTTTAATCAGGTCTGATGAATTATTTTCTCTAACTACAGTCACCACGGTACCATATGGTTTCTCCTATATTTTTCCTCCTGTCCGTCGGTCGAATGACTGGGGTGGGCGGAGCCTAGGAGGGACTATATGGCCAGCTTTGCTGGGACTCTTTGCCATTTCCTGTTGGGGAAGAGATATTCCCACAAGAAAGGATGACGCCGTGGACCGGACACACCGTTGGAGAAAGTAATTTATCAGGTAAGCATAAATTCTGTTTTTCCTTACATAGCAATGATAAACAATAATATAATATATATCACAGAAAGGGGTGTTTCTCACTTCCACTCTAGAGCCCTGCTTAAAGGGCAGATTATATTTAACAGCCTAGGTTGGTATACTGCTCTTCACTGATTCACCTGATCCTTAGAATCCATCTTGTTAGTGACATTTTAGTACTGGAGTTGAGGTTCACTGTTTTGAACAGTGCCACAGGAAAAGTGCCATATAAATTATCTCACTGTGAAAAAAGTGTCACAGAGACAGATGCCCGATCAATATGCCAAGTAAAATGTATTATACCTAAGTGTGCCACAGTAAAATGAGCAATATAAATTGTGTATAAAATTAAGTTAGACTTAGAAAGGTGGTACCATTAATTTATTCATCATAAATTAAAATGTAAAATACTCTAAAGTGTAAGGTTTTCTTTTAAAATTGTATTTTTAAAATAAATTAATCTGGCGCTTTTATATTTTCTGTAAAACAAGTTTGTGAAATCAAGTTACAGGTATGATTTCCATTTTTGCTCATATGAGAGTATAAAACATATTTATGTGCTGGAGTTGAGGTACATAGGAAACAAATGTATGCCTGCAGGGTACTTGCCACAAAAAGGCTGAGGGACACTGGGATAGAGCAATAGATGATGCCATTAAGAATTTGTTTGGATACACAGAAACATGATTTTTCCAGAAACCTTTAGCAGCTTCAAAAGTACTAGATCTATGGCTGTGTGTATAGGTAGATACATTTCAGAAGTGTTTTAACTGTTCAGAGACCGGGGAACATTAGTTAGCTATAGAAAGAATTACATGGATCTGATATATATGAAGAAAATAATAAAGTCTGGGAGATTTTATGATGATTAAGTTAGTGATATCTGGAGTAATTGTCAATAGAATAGTTAATGACTTGGGAGTTTACCAGAAGAGGGAACACTTTGGATTTGACTAGCAGAGTAAGTAAAAAAAAAAGTTTATAAGCAAGGTGGTTAGAAATGCAGTGATTGATGGGCTCCATTTATCAAACTGATAATGCAGCTTCTGAGGCCTTGCAGTGCGAGTCTGCAAGCCTGCATTGGCCAGTTAAGAAGCAGTGGTCATTTTTTTCTGTGTTATCTGTCATCTCAGAGGTTATGGACTTAGAAGTCATTTGCACATCAGACATAATCAGATCTGTAAAGTCATCAGCTAAGGTAAATAATTCTGGGTGATGACTTCAGAATGATTAGCAGATTAACTTAATGATTACTTCACAAACATAACTCTAGAGTCATCACATTTAAATATTTCGGACTGTGGGAATACTTCAGGCTTCTGGTGACTACCCAGGAAGATCATCCTTTTTGACTTTAGATTTTTACTTTATTTAAGTATATAATTCTCTACAAGTGCTCATTTCTTTCATATGTCCTTTTCATAAATGGGATTTTCATAATAAGTAACATTTATTGCATTTGTTATAGACCTAAGAAATAACTTTTCCCAAAATATTTAAATATTTGTTTTAATTATTATAATACATGTATGTTAAACAGTTATAGGATTTTATAATAATGTCAAAAATTAGTCATCATCTACCTATCAACAGCTGTAGCTTATACTCTGGTAAAATATGACACTTGATAACAGTTGTCTCGTCGGTTGTTGCTATGGTAACCTTCTTTTGTCTGGTAGTCTTCTTAACCATATGTATGATTATTAATATTTAAATCATTGTTAGATCTAGTATTTATAATATTCAAAATGTATTGGTTGTTTGACAAGGTTATTTTTTGCTGTTGCAATAATAATTTATTCTTGTTTTTTTCCTGTTTTCAATAGTGAATTGTGGTAAAAATTGATCAGTTAGTCTAAAACCGTCTCATTATCTTTCAAATGTGTTATTTGCCTCTAGAGACAAATATGTTTTTTTGACCTTGGTAAAAGAATTCCATGTCTATTGTGGCCTTCTAATTAACTTGTTCTATGCAATTACAATTGATTGAATCTTCTAACAAATTCTTCAAACAAAAATGTCCGGCATAAAAATTACAGTACTCTAGTATTAATTTCTTTTACTGATATCTCATTCATTTATAAGATTTGGAAGTACATATTTCTTTTAAATGTCTTTGTGTTATGAAACCAGTTGTAATATCTGTAACATAATATTACAAGTGTACTTGATACATTCAGGTTAAAGGGATATTTATTACGTGCATTTGTTTTTTTATGAATGTAAGTTTGTAACGAAAACACAGATATTCATTTTGTTTTCACGAAATTAATATCCAAACAAATGCACCAACTAAATTTAATGAAAATGAAGATATAATGATGAAATTTATCAGTATTCACTAATTTCCTTAAAATTAACTTTAAATATCTATAGCGTGTTAGAGAGCGTCTGCACCAAGTCATGGGCCTCCAATTAGTGTGGCAGATACCAGAGCCTGCGTTAAAGGAGAATATCCTTTTGCACAGGTTCTAGGATACCCTTCACTAAGCTCCTATTAATGCGGCCCAGGTCTCTGTGCAGAAATGTCAGGATTAGAGCATATTTCCAGTGCGCTAGAAGTATAAGGTATACAGATTAACTTTTTCACCTGTAGCAAAGGAACATTTATATTTATTTAACTAAAACAAATGTAAATGTTCTACAAATATTCAATATTTGTTTTGTTTTAATAGTGCAGCAGACGAATATTCGAGGAACCAATTTCCTCGACTATCCACCCCAAAAGATTCAGACAAATCAAATTTTTGAACGCTGCACATGTTAAAAAGGATAGAGAAAATATGTATTTTAAAAATGAAATGCTGCTGTGCATGAAATATGAGAAACCTGACTTCAGAAAACATTTTTTTATAAGGCAGATTACCTAGTTAATTTTCATTTCTATCCAATCAATTTTGCTTGTGAGGCTGCTTAGAGGCCTAGTTGTTTAGGTTTGATAACGTTTACAAATTATTGAGCATCACTTCACATAGATTATCTAAAAAGTGCACATTCCGGTCATTAATATTTATAGTTAAATTAAGTACCCATCACCCATTACACATTAAAATGTATTGCAATCTTGTGCCCTGGCATTGCTGGGGGAATCCTGGGATGCCAGTGGCATCACTCATCATATGAATGTCTTGCTTGCTGCTGTGTGTGTCTTGGGGGTTAAAGTTTAAGCACAATTAAAAAAATAAATACTTGTTTAATACATCTTATACATAAATACTCTTATAAAAGGCAATCAAAAATGCCTATAAATCTCAAAGACTAAGTATCCAGAGTTTGGATTAGAAAATAACAACAACGAATGATAACCAACTACGGATAAATATTTGAATTTGTTTATCTTCTGTTAACTTCAACTAAGACAAAGAAAGGCAGCTGTGGAAAATAATGAACGTGGAAAAAGGAGAGTACCAAGAGTTTTCCTTCCTTGTATGGTTTTAAAAGCCCTTTCTAAATGGGAGGTTGTCTAGAGATTGTAGCTGAACAAAGAGACTATTATCAACCTTTACAATGAGATCTCAGAATAATTTAATCAATGACAGAGTGGTTACAAGCCATACCTGGATTTTTAAAATATTGACTGCAATACACTTATTTGCAAAGGGTTCCATCCATTTCATAATTGGCATATGCCAGTCTGCATTTTCTTGGCACCTGAACAAAGTTATGAACGCATTGATGGTGGTCTTTCTTCATTATGTGTGCCTTCCATTGACTACTGAATGTCACACTTGGTGTTGGGTCTGGGGAGTGAAGCTAATTCGCAGAGGAATATTCGGTTACAGGCTCTAGTTTATTCACTGGGGCTAATGTAGCCTTCTTACTTTTAGGCATAATGACAGATTAGGAATACAAGAGCTGATAGCACAGCACAGGAACTTGGCAGTTCAGGCAAGCAAGAAGTTAACACAGGTCCTGGCAGTTCAGGCAAGCAAGAGGTCAACACAGGTCCTGGCAGTTTAGGCAAGCAAGAGGGTAACATAAGTCCTGGCGGTTCAGGCAAACAAGAGGGTAACAGAGGTCCTGGCAGTTGAGGCAAGCACAGACCTTGGCAACCCAGGCAGGCAGAGGTGAAGCACAGACCTTGGCAATCCAGGCAGGCAGAGGTTAAGCACAGGCCTTGGCTATCCAGACAGACCGAGGTTAAGCACAGACCTTGGCAATCCAGGCAGACAGAGGTTAAGCACAGACCTTGGCAATCCAGGCAGACAGATGTTAGAAAACAGACAAGGAAGAAAATACAGCAGCTAAGTCAAAATCAGGCTTCAAGGCAAAATGATTCTTCTTTCACAAGCAAAGGCATAGATTCAATGTCAGAGCAAAGACTGATTAGCCAGACAGGTTTAAATAGTCTGTTGGTAATAGCACATTACCAACAGCTGACATGAGGTGGAGCCAGAGAGAGAAAGCAGAAAACAAAAAGGAATGCATCCACTACTTGAAGCCTGCTGGTGGCTCAGTGGTAATTCACTGGGATACAATCTGAGAGACCAGAGTTCAAGACCTGATGTGTGCATGACACTGAAGAGTGGCAATCTGTTAAGTCAAACCA
Source organism: Bombina bombina (assembly GCF_027579735.1). Taxonomy (NCBI): domain Eukaryota; kingdom Metazoa; phylum Chordata; class Amphibia; order Anura; family Bombinatoridae; genus Bombina; species Bombina bombina. The sequence goes on along the minus strand of NC_069499.1, from coordinate 428,088,813 downwards.
TGTAATTGGTGCTATTGATTGCACACATGTGGGAGTAGAACGTGAAGAGGTTTATCCTAATAGGAAAAAGTACCATTTTCTCAACATGCAGATGGTGTGTGACCATAATATGAAAATAATCAGTGTCATGATTCCTATATTTTGCATCCGTCTGGGATATATAGGAATGCAGGATGGAGATATGCCAGAAGGACGGCTTCTAGGTAATTATTTATGTTATTTGATTCAATAAACATATTTTTATTATTATGTGTTATGGAATACTCAAAACTAACATTGTACCCTGCTATCAAAAATTTTAGATGTTGCATTCTATATTAATTTAGACATTATGTTATGACTATTGATACATATAGCAATTGAATGTTTGTATTTTTAGGTATACATAATTATTAGATTGTAAGATTAATACTATTCTAAGCAATCGCTTGTCATTGGCTCATTCAACCATCTAATTTAAATATTGATCTGATGTATTTTCTCTAGGTGCTTAGATATAAAAAAATACATTTTATGATTTTCCAATGTTAACCTATATGATAACAAAATTCAAATTTTTACACTTTTCTGGTCACGTTGGTTACCAAATCATCTAATAAACAAGAGACATCTTAGTAACTGTGTACTTTCGCGCCAAGCAAAGCTTCAAAATTACCAATAATCCGATAGTCTTCGAGACAGATTAGACACAATATTTTACGGAGTGATTTTTAGTACATTATGTGCGCATGTTGGCGGGTAAATTTGATCTGCTTAATGCTATACTTGTGATGCCTTAGTACATGAGGCCCAAAGTAATGATTACTTTGAATCTGCTGGGTCTCCTAAAATTTTTTTATATAATAATATATATGTGTTTCTCTTTGAAAAATGGTTTACAGTAGATTTTAAATGTGAGAAACATCTACAAAACTGCAAAACAGCTTAGCAGAGTGGTGGAAATGGTTCAGCCGTTAAAGGTATATAGATTAGCAGTTATAGGTATATAGATTAAACTCTGTATCAAAAGTTAGCTTTTATTCCTATTGTCTTAGCTTTTATTTTCTTAAAAAATGAAACCCTAAATACGCATTCATTACCTAAATACATATTATTTATTTTAAGTATTTTACTAAAGCGACAGTGATCAATGAAGTGTGAAATTAATATGGAGCACATTTAGTTTTAAGTTCCCTAGAATGTGCTTGCTAAATATATATAGCTATGCCATAGTAAAATATAACAATTCTCAATATTACTCTTAATTTTCATACCTTTTACTGTGCTTGAAGGATGTTGGAGATTTTTATGCTATTAGTTTTTGGCAGAGATATAACAATGTTTGTTGAATCTGGACAAAAAGTATATATAAAGCGTATGTTTATTTGTATTTTGCCTTGGCCTGTTTTGTCACTTTTAATACACCACAACATTGAGTCTGCTTCATTATCAACAAGGTCAACTCGTGTTTTTTTCCATAGAGAACAGATGAATTACCCCATTTTCTTTCAGGCTAGGTGGCATAGGAATTTTCTTTGGAGATATCATTCTCCATGTTTGGAGGTTCTGTAATGCTACATTGCTTTTGAAATACTTTGTAAATATTGAGTGCAAAGTGAAGGGCTGAAGGGCTAGAATATGTCACATTTGATGTGGACAAAATCCTGCACCAATGAAAATTTGTACAAATATATACAGTATATGAAGTGCCTGAGGACTTGTAGAGTGTAAGGGCTAAGATCAGAATGTCTGCTATTTATATTGGCAATGCTAATGAATTCTCCCTAAGCAATTCTGAACTACCACAAAGTTATATACCCAGATCTTCCTGATGATATATTTTACCAAGAGTAGTCATCATAATCTTTGTTTAATATACCTACAGCAAAAAACATAACAAAACTCTATAGGATTAAATAGAGAATGTTAAGCTAAGCTTTCTATTTTACAAAGTAAAGTTTGTATAAAAAAAGTAAAAACTAAGATTATTATTTCCTATTTAAATAATTAACAGTTTATTAATCAATAAAAAATATATATAATTTAATATATTGTAATTTTAATATGCATTTTATCTGAGAACATTGACTTTGGTTATCTAATTTAGAATAAAAATGTATTAGGTGTTGGAGAATATAATTAAAAAAACTTTTTTCACGATTGGGACAGTATAGCTATTTTTGTTTATTTAAATATATAAAATGTATTTTAAATATAAATAATATATTCCTCCTCTGGGTAAATTAAATCAAGAATATATATATATATATATATATATATATATATATATATATATATATATATATATTCTTGATTTATATATATATACACACACAGTATGTGTGTGTGTGTGTGTGTTAAACAGCAAATAAACAATGTTTATTTTGTTAAAATTACTATTTAATTTAATGATGTACCACACCTCTCATTCTATTACAATTAGTAATTTAGTTTTGATGAAATTTTGTCATTTGATTTTTGCGTATGTTATTTATAAGTGTAGTTAGACTTTGACAGTGCACAGGATATTATAGGAAAGAGTGGTGGAGGATGCAACATGCTGGAAAAGTTTTAAAGAAAAAAGTAAACAACAAAACATACAAAAAATATCAGAAATCAGTGGGAAAAGGTCCTCCCAGGGAAAATGATGAGGGAAGGAAACAAGAACCACATTACAGCATCTCCAAAGCTGGAATTTAAGGAACATACTCAGTGAACACAGGTGACAAACATCTATATAAAATTATCCTATAATCCCAGTGGTTTCTCCTTTACTGATCACTGAGTATAACCTTCCTGTAGACTTTACTTATGACAACAAAAGATAGAAATAACCAAGGTTAGTCAACACATATATACATCACCGTCTGAGTACATGAGGAATAGTTATTAGGAGGTTGTAGGTTTAAAAATATATATAAATTATCAATTCAGTTAAAAATAGTGATGTGTTTTTTTTTTTTTTGAAACAGCTTTATTAAGAAATTAGTAGAGTTTGTACAGTGCATGTTACATTACGTTAGAGAAAGAAATCACATTGATGGTATCAAGTACAATGTATACTGACTGTTGACAAATAATAATGCTGTCAGTTAGGGTTTAAAGCTTTAAACAAACAAACAAACATACAGTAAAATGAAAAATATATTTGTGTGAAAAACATCAATGTCTGAGTGATTAATTTCGTCGTGAAACTGCGTGAGAAACTTCTTACTGTGGAACCTGGGATTTGGAGTTCACATAATCCTCCCATATCACTTTCATTTGGGCATATGAATCTATGTTCTTGTTAGTCAGATAGGAGTACTCCTCTAGCTCAAGAATTTGATTAAAAATGTGTAACCATTGTGTTATATCTGGTACTATTCTGCTTTTCCAATTTTTTGCTATTAATTTTTTGAGACTATTGCTACCAATAAAAAGTAAATTCCTTCTATCTTTTGAAATCTTGCGTGGGATGATATTGAAGAGCCACAGTAGGGGATCCGCAGGTAGAGAAATACCCAACATAACCGACATCTCACATGCTACTTCCCTCCATATTCCCACTATTAGTGGACATGTCCACCATATATGGGACATATTACCTAAATGTACTCCGCATCTCCAACATCTATCGCTACAAGTGGGGGATAGTTTATGAAGTCTGGCAGGGGTAAGGTACCATCTCTGAATTATTTTTAAATTCATCTCAATCAATCTGCTGGATGCAGAAATTCTAGTCACTGTCGAGAATATTAGTGTTCTGTCTGTGTCGGTCAAGTCGATCCCCAGTTCTTTCTCCCAGCTATCAATATAATATGGGCTATTTGTTGTGGACTGTAGAAGGGCATAGGATAATGAGAGAGCTCTTCTAATGGGAGCCTTAGAGTTGCATAGGGCCTCAAACGGGGTTAGTGTGCGTAGAAAGTTATTCCTATCTTTATGTTTATAGATATAAGAGTGGCACTGTCTCAAGACAAACCAATTACTGAATGCCAGGAGGCCTGACTCCATCAGTTCAGGGCTAGTATATAGATGTTGTTCGTTCCCTAAATGCACCATCATGATTACTCTATTATTGTCTGTGTCAGGGGCTTGTCTAAGGAGTCCCATCCCCGGGGGGAAGTCTATATTATCGGTAAGCGGAGTCAAGGGTGAGAACCTGGATGAGATGTGTGGATATTCAATCAGGATCCTATCCCATGCTTTCATCGTTTCTAGAATAAGTGTATTTTGTGTGATTTTATCTGGAAAGATCGCCCGTCTCTGCCAACATAATGCCCCCAGGTGTCTCTGTTCTGTGATATCATGTTCCAGCCTCACCCATGCCTTGTGTTCGTAATTTGTATACCAATCTATCACCCTTTGCAAGAAGACAGCCTGTCTATATTTTGTCAAGTTAGGAACTCCCAGGCCTCCATCCCTGACGTGCATGCACATAATTTTTTTATTTATTCTAGCTTTTCTTCTGTCCCAAATATAATCGAATATTACGTTCTGTAGGGTATCTAAGAAATTAGTAGGGATAGTAGTTGGTACTGTCTGGAGTATATATAGTATCCGAGGCAGAACATTCATCTTTGTGGCCTGGATTCTACCTAGCCACGTTATGTGTTGGGAGCACCATGAAGACATGTCTGCAATGAGGGTCCTTTGTAGGGTTTTGTAGTTAAGTGTAAACATCTCCTTTTCAGAGGGGGCTAGCATTATCCCTAGGTATTTTAGGCTATTTCTCTGGATTCGGAACGGGCATAACCCCCTAATCCGTTCCAGTGTATGTCCTTCACACTGAATGGGTAGCATTTCAGATTTGTTTTTATTAATCAAAAAGTTGGATGCCAAATGGAAGCTATCCAACTCTTCCAACAAGTGGGAAATAGTCTCGGCTGGGGAGGTTAGGAAAAACAGCACATCGTCTGCGAATAGTAAAGTCTTATGTTCCCTATCTGCTATTGTGATGCCTAGGATGTCCCTATTTAGCCTTATCTTTGCTGCCAATGCTTCTACTACGCACGCGAACAGCAGGGGTGACAAAGGGCATCCCTGCCTCGTTCCATTGGAGATGTCTAGTTTCCCTGAGAATATACCATTCACCCTAACTTTAGCTGTTGGAGAGGTATATAGGGCCATTATTTTTGAAATAAAACTATCGCATATACCAAATTTCTGAAGAATCCTCCTAAGAAAAAGCCAACTGACGCGGTCGAAAGCTTTCTCCGCGTCAGTGGAGACCACTACTGTTGGTATTTTGTTACTTTGTACATAGTTGACTAGATGGATTGCCCGTACTGTGTTATCTTTTGCCTCTCGGGCCTGTATAAAACCCACCTGATCATTACTTATGATGGACGGTAGGACTAACCCTAATCTGTTAGCCAATATCTTTGAATATATTTTCAAGTCAGTGTTTAACAGCGAAATTGGGCGGAAGTTCTCTGGCCTATCTGGTGGTTTGCCCGGTTTCGGAGCACCGTAATATATGCTTCTAAATTGAGCTGTGGAAATGGGACCTCCTCTGTTATATCATTGAACAGGGAGACCATGTATGGGATCAGAATATTTCTAAATTTTTTAAAATAGTTGTTAGTAAATCCATCGGGGCCTGGGGCTTTATTTGATGGGAGTTGGGAAATAACTTCCTTTATCTCTTCAGGGGTTATAGGGGCTTTAAGAGTGTTATTCTGGTCTAGCGTTAGCTGAGGTAATGGAATATTTCTTAGATAGTTCTGAATATACCTGTCATGACCAGGGTTATCAGTATGTAAGCTTTCCAGGTTGTATAAGCGTTCGTAATATGTCCTAAAGGCTTCAGCTATTTTGTCTGAGATGTATACTTCCTTATTGTGGATATTTTTAAGTGTCAGGATGTAACTCCTATTTATTTTTCTTTTTAATTTCCTGGCTAGAATTGGGCCACATTTGTTATCTCCTTCATAGTATTTTTGTCGCATTCTAAATGTCTGTCTCTTGCATTCCTTTCCCATAAGTGAATTAACTGCCTCCCTACATTCAGTTATTTTCTGCTGCAGATCTAAATCCGTAGGGTCTGACTCTCTATGTTTTTCTAAAGTCTCTAGTTGCTGTAATAACTCGTTGAGGGCTCTATTTGTCTGTTTAGTTTGGTGGGATTGAATACTAATTATCTCCCCCCTTATTACAGTCTTGTGTGCCTCCCATACCATTCTGATGTCTGTCTTGGGGGTCGCGGTCGTGTTAATAGTAAAATATTCCGTTATTGATTTTTCTAAGCGTTGGATAATGGTTGGGTCTCCCAGTATGCCTTCCTCCAATCTCCATGAGTGTTGTCTGCAGGGGATATGTGGCCAGTGAAACTCGCAGCTAACTATAGAATGGTCAGACCATGAATTTGGGAGTATTCTTAATCGTGTGACTCTAGCTAGATTAGTGACATCTACCATTATGTAGTCAATGCGTGAGTGTCTTTGATGTGGATTGGAGAAAAAAGTATATTCTTTCCTATCGGGATAAAGTACCCTCCAGGCATCATCTTTCAGTTGTACTTTAACAGAGTTAATCACCCGGTGAGGAGTAGAAGAGGTATGGTTAGAGTTATCTAGTATGGGGTTCATTGTAATATTAAAATCCCCCCCCATGACCACCGCCCCCTTAGCTAGTTGCAATAACAGATTAGATAATTGTTTAAAAAAGTTATCTTGTTTTAAATTTGGGGCATAAACATTCACTAGGGTGACCACTGAGTTAAAAAGTTTCCCTATTAAAAGGAGATATCGCCCCTGTTTGTCCGCGATTTTCCTAGTCAGTGTGAATGGGATACCCCTCTTTATTAGGATGGCAACCCCATTTGTTTTAGCAGTGTTCGAGGCGTAATATGATTCTCCAAATTTATATGTAAAGGTCCTGGGTTCCCTACCTCTAATAAAATGTGTCTCTTGTAAAAAGATCACCTCTCCCTTTTTCTGTTTGAGGTCTTTCAGTGCTATATTTCTTTTGTACTGGCTGTTAAGTCCCTTTGTGTTAGTTGTTAGGAAGTGAAGATTGCTCTTTGTGCCTAACATTTTAACTAGTTTCCCTTCCTCCACCCATTCTCAAGGTTTTAAAAGTGACTGTGCTAAGTGGCGGCTTCTTAAGTGATGGCATGACATTCCCAGAAAGAGGTATATGTGTGCAGCATTGAATATATTCCCAGTTCCATTTAACTATCATCTTATCCTTTGTGCAGCTATATTTGTATTGCAGTTGATTCACTCTATGACATTTGATTGTAAGATTAAAACTAAAATTTAAGCATAAAAATAAATAACAATAAACAGTAAACAAAATCTTTGTCCCTTTGAGAGAACTATCTCTCAGGGCCATAATATAGATGGGGAGTGTGTCCAGGACCACTCCTTAAACATGTAAATTTCTGAATTTCTTTCAACCTAAGGGTATGTGAAAAAAAGGCAGAAAAATGTAAACATAAATATTAACGATAATTTTTAAACTTTAAACATTAAACATTAAACATGGTCACAAGACTGTTGTCCATAATGGGAGGTTCATTGGGTGAGCTGTCTGTGCTCACTAAGTAGGCATAGTAGTGTAAATGTTCTTCCAACGGGCACCTGGAAGGTGAATGTCAATTTGGTGCTACGACTAAAGCCATGGCCCGGGGAAGTCATTGTCTATTATAATGAACGCTCCATTACATCTGGGAATGTTTATAATCTTTTAGTAAAGGAGAAAAGGAAGAGTAAATTAGATTGATCTCACCCATTACTTGGTCATTTCACCAGAGCTGAGAATTTAAGAGTCCACTTCCACCTCAGGGCTTGATGGTTGTTCTAGATCTTTTGCCTTCCTTCTTTTTGGTGGTACTTTGGTCCACCTCTGAATTGAGTCTTGGTTAGGCTGTATGCGTTGTCTGGTTTCCTCCTTCCCTACATCTGAAGGATGCGGCCGTCGAAAAGAGAGTTTCAAATCTTCTGCTAAAGCAGGTAGATCCTCTTCTGTTTTATATATAATTGTACGCCCCTTGTGAGTCACAATTAAACTGAACGGATAGCCCCAGCGGTAACGTATTCGTTGCTCCTGCAACACTTTAGTAATAAACCTTACTTCTCTCCTTCTTTGTATGGTAGCTGGGCTAAGGTCCATAAAAATTTGTAGCTTATGGTTCACATATTGGATAGTAGGGGTGGTACGGGCTGCCTGTCAGATCTTTTCTTTTTCTGCGTAGCGTAGGAATCTTAGGATTATATCTCATGGCGGGGCGTTTGGAGGTGGGGGCGGTCTGAGGGCCCTATGTGCTCTGTCCAGTTCTATGTCAGGAATTGTTTGATCATCCAAGAGAAGTTTAAACAGACCCTGTAGATAATTAGGGATATCTAAATGTGAAACGGTTTCAGGGACGCCCCTGATCCTCAGGTTATTACGGCGCCCCCTATTGTCCAGCTCCTCTATCTTATCTTGCAAGGTCTCCATCTGAGCTTGATGTATATTAACCTGTGTGGTTACGCCATCAAATAAAGTATTCATAGTCTCTTGTGTTTCTTCTACATATTCAATTCTCTGCCCCATTTCATTTAAATTCTGCTTCATGTTTGCTAGATCTTTTGTTATTAAGTCCTTAAGAGCATCAAAGTCAGCTTTGGTGGGTAAGTTAGCTATGTCTGCTTTAATCTGCGTGGCGTAAGACCATGAGATATCTGTGGCTGAATTTGCAGAGGATTCTATGCTTGGTGAATCTTGGCTGTGTGTGTCTCCCTCTTTTTGATTATTTGTAGGGCATTGGAAAAAATTGCTCACTGAAGAAGTAAGCTGTGATTGCGATTTGGCCGCTTTGTCAGCTTTATTTTTAGCTTTAGACGTCATGTTGAATTTATAGTGAGGCCTCTGCAAATTGTATGCACGTGGGAGATGATTACAACACAATAAAAATTAATTCACTGTTTGCGTTACTGACTCAATCTTCTCTGTTCCTTTGTATCAAAAAAAAAAAAAAATTATGAAGGGTGCCCTGCTTGGGGGCAGTGAGCAAAACAAGGCCTCTCTCCTCAAAGTTATTTCCCAGATCTGCTTAGTTTTTCTACATCGTCCTGTGACCGGATTATAGGGTGCCTTCTCTACACATTGTTCAGTGTAGGGGGACTTGTTTCAGTTATTAAGAGGCTTGAACGCTCCATTGTGAGTGAGCCTGCCTCCGCTCCAAATACTTCAGTATCACCTTTTAGCTAGGCCGTAATGGCGGCGAAACTTTAATTTTGTCGGTTTTAGTAAGCAGCTGCCGCAAGGTTTGACGGCCGTCAGAATTAGTATGCCTGATGTTTGAGCTTTAGCAGCGCTTATTGTCCCGGTGTAGTCAGTGTGTCAGTTCTTACCAAATGGCGATGCCCTTAGGTATCGGTGACGACGTTTAGCGTTGTGACGGATCTGCTCAAGTGCCCATGTCGGATCTTTCGGTCACCTCCACCTTTGCTGGGCATATCCTTGTCCACAATTTGCATGAAAAAAAATCTTTGGTAGAGGTCTGTAACCCTTAGTTAGTGCACAAAAGGAGTAGTCCCGGTGCCGGAGCTTCACACACAAGCGGCCATTCACCTGCGTGGCCAGGCTCCGCCCCCCAAAAATAGTGATGTTTTTAAAGATTTATGCTTACAATCTCAAAAAATTCCTAAATTAATGTATACTTACTCACTATGATGGCAGTAACCTCTTCTAATGAAAAAAAAATACCCATACTGTTACCAGCTTACTTTGTCTCTGATGATCAAAAGATCCACAAAGTAGCATTATATTCAAAAGGGATCCATCATGGGATCGAGATTAATGGTGTGATATTCAAAATGGATGAAATCAGGGTATTAAGGAAGTCTTGCCAATAGGCGTTTTAAATAAATCTCAGTGGGTGGCTGTTCCGATAATGGTGACATTTTCAAAGCAGCATGGCCACTACATTGAAGATGTAATGTAAATGATCCATTTTACACATGTTACACATGTACATTGTCTAATTTGTGCATTTGGTACACAACCAAATAAAATAACAGCAGCCTACACAAATTAAAAGCATAAAGAATGTATTTATGTACCTTAGTTTATTCCTTATTCCTTTAATGCAAAAAGACCAACCCAATTAATCTGCTACATAGCCAATATAATTTACTTTATTCCTATTGGCTGATTTTAAAATCAATCAGCCAATAGAATATGTTTATTTTCCTATTGGCTTATTTAAAAAAGTAGAAATCCTTAAAAAATTAAAAAAAATATCCAATAGAACTGCAAAGACCCCTATAAAAGGAGGAAACTGACAGGAAAAAAATGAGTGTGCTGCAGGACAGCATGAAGAGCGAATGGAAGAAGAATGGAAGCGGTAACCCGAAAGCACAAAAATCCTAACCGGAGTTTTCAAGTGCACATGCATGTATTCCCCCTTAGCAATCAATGGAGACAAAAAAGTGGGGGGAAAAACCTAACATAGAAAGCGGAAAAAAAAACACCCTTCCATAAGCCCATAGCCGATTAACCACTAAACTGCCATCCCCCCACATCACAAAGTACCTAAATATACTATTAACCCCTAAACCGCCATCCCCCCACATCACAAAGTACATAAATAAATTATTTATCCCTAAACCGCCATTCCCCCACATCAGAATGTACATACATAAACAATTAACCGCTAAACCGCCATCCCCCCACATTGCAAACACTAATTAAAACTATTAACCCCTGGTGGAGGTTCATCTTCACCCGGTGGCAGTCCATTTTCTTCCATGCGACGGTCCATCTTCTTCCAGGCGGCAGTCCATCTTCTTCATCCCGTGATGGTGGCAGTGATGTGGGTCCACCTATTGCGATCTTCAACACGGAGGTCCTCTTCATACGGTCTCCAGCCGCACACCGAATAGTAAAGTGAGGTACTCCTTTTATATAGGGGTACCCTTGCATTCCGATTGGCTGATTTGAGTCTTCAAATTTAAATTGGCCAATAGAATGAAAGCTTTTTCCTTTCATTCTATTGGCTGATTTGAATTTGAAGATTCACCCAATAGGAATGCAAAGTTACCCCTATATAAATGGGTACCTTGCATTCACTGTTCAGTGTGCGGCTGGAGACCGTATGAAGAGGACCTCCGTCTTGAAGATAGCAAGAGGAGGACCAACATCACCACCATCATCACCAGGAAGAAGAAGATGGACCGCCGTCTAGAAGAAGATGGACTGCCACCTGGAAAAAGATGGATCGCTGTCTGGATGAAGATTTACCTCTGCATGGATGAAGATAAACCTCCGCCTGGATGAAGAAGATGGAGTGCAGACATCATTCATATCAGTGAGTACATTTATGGGGTTAGTGTTAGTTTTTGTGTTGTTTTTTCTTGGGGTGTTTTTTTTTATAGATTAGGTTTTTGTTTTTTATTTGGGCAGCAAAAGAGCTGAATGCCCTTTTAAGGGCAATGCCCATCCAATATCCCTTTTGAGGGCAATGGGTAATTTTTTTTTTTTTTAGTTAGTATTTTTTTTATTTTGGGGGGTTAGAGGGTGGTGGAAATGTTAGAGGGGGGTTAGTGTTTTTTTTTTTTAAACAAAAGAGCGGATCACTTTAGGGCCATAGTGATTTTGCTGCACTTGTAATATTAGCAGCATGAAAATAGGTTCCCGAAAATGCAATGTCACACACATTACAATTATTAGAGAAGGTGCTTTACCACTATAAGTGAAAAAGAGCGGATCACTTTAGGGCCATAGTGATTTTGCTGCACTTGTAATATTAGCAGCATGAAAATAGGTTCCCGAAAATGCAATGTCACACACATTACAATTATTAGAGAAGGTGCTTTACCACTATACGTGAATATAAAAGATTGATAATGTTAAACAAACTAGTGAAAATCTACAGGGAGTGCAGAATTATTAGGCAAATTAGTATTTTGACCACATCATCCTCTTTATGCATGTTGTCTTACTTCAAGCTATATAGGCTCGAAAGCCTACTACCAATTAAGCATATTAGGTGATGTGCATCTCTGTAATGAGAAGGGGTGTGGTCTAATGACATCAACACCCTATATCAGGTGTGCATAATTATTAGGCAACTTCCTTTCCTTTGGCAAAATGGGTCAGAAAAGTCAAATATAGTGAGATATCTTGCAGAGGGATGCAGCACTCTTAAAATTGCAAAGCTTCTGAAGCGTGATCATCGAACAATCAAGCGTTTCATTCAAAATAGTCAACAGGGTCGCAAGAAGCGTGTGGAAAAACCAAGGCGCAAAATAACTGCCCATGAACTGAGAAAAGTCAAGCGTGCAGCTGCCAAGATGCCACTTGCCACCAGTTTGGCCATATTTCAGAGCTGCAACATCACTGGAGTGCCCAAAAGCACAAGGTGTGCAATAATGAGAGACATGGCCAAGGTAAGAAAGGCTGAAAGACGACCACCACTGAACAAGACACACAAGCTGAAACGTCAAGACTAGGCCAAGAAATATCTCAAGACTGATTTTTCTAAGGTTTTATGGACTGATGAAATGAGAGTGAGTCTTGATGGGCCAGATTGATGGGCCCGTGGCTGGATTGGTAAAGGGCAGAGAGCTCCAGTCCGACTCAGATGCCAGCAAGGTGGAGGTGGAGTACTGGTTTGGGCTGGTATCATCAAAGATGAGCTTGTGGGGCCTTTTCGGGTTGAGGATGGAGTCAAGCTCAACTCCCAGTCCTACTGCCAGTTTCTGGAAGACACCTTCTTCAAGCAGTGGTACAGGAAGAAGTCTGCATCCTTCAAGAAAAACATGATTTTCATGCAGGACAATGCTCCATCACACACGTCCAAGTACTCCACAGCGTGGCTGGCAAGAAAGGGTATAAAAGAAGAAAATCTAATGACATGGCCTGCTTGTTCACCTGATCTGAACCCCATTGAGAACCTGTGGTCCATCATCAAATGTGAGATTTACAAGGAGGGAAAACAGTACACCTCTCTGAAAAGTGTCTGGGAGGCTGTGGTTGCTGCTGCATGCAATGTTGATGGTGAACAGATCAAAACACTGACAGAATCCATGGATGGCAGGCTTTTGAGTGTCCTTGCAAAGAAAGGTGGCTATATTGGTCACTGATTTGTTTTTGTTTTGTTTTTGAATGTCAGAAATGTATATTTGTGAATGTTGAGATGTTATATTGGTTTCACTGGTAAAAAAAAATAATTGAAATGGGTATATATTTGTTTTTTGTTAAGTTGCCTAATAATTATGCACAGTAATAGTCACCTGCACACACAGATATCCCCCTAAAGTAGCTATAACTAAAAACAAACTAAAAACTACTTCCAAAACTATTCAGCTTTGATATTAATGAGTTTTTTGGGTTCATTGAGAACATGGTTGTTGTTCAATAATAAAATTAATCCTCAAAAATACAACTTGCCTAATAATTCTGCACTCCCTGTAATTACATATGTGTGTATTAAATCTACATAGTTGACCATAAATCAAGAAATGTGTCAACTATTATACAGAATTTCATACACATTTATTGAAAGAGATACCTTACAGCTTTAAATGAATATAAATGAATGTAGTTAAAAGAACTAGTGAATACCCAATATCATATGTGCATATTTGGTCTGAATTGTAATGTGAAGAAATGTGAGAGAGAAAAAATGTGATCCAGAAACCCTTCCGGTTTGGGGGACCAGATGCACAACGGACCCTATACATATTCCTATAAACACATATAAACTCAAATGTATCATGTTTTATAATAGTGTTATATACAGTATCTCACAAAAGTGAGTATACCCCTCACATTTTTGTAAATATTGTATTATATCTTTTCATGTGACAACACTGAAGAAATTACACTTTGCTACAATGTAAAGTAGTGAGTGTAATGCCTGTATAACAGTGTAAATTTGCTGTCCCCTCAAAATAACTCAACACATAGCCATTAATGTCTAAACCGTTGGCAACAAAAGTGAGTACACCCCTAAGCAAAAATGTCCTAATTGGGCCCAATTAGCCATTTTCCCTACCCAGTGTCATGTGACTCGTTATTGTTACAAGGTCTCAGGTGTGAATGAGAGCAGGTGTGTTAAATTTGGTGTTATCGCTCTCACACTCTCTCATACTGGTCACTGGAAGTTCAACATGGCACCTCATGGCAAAGAACTCTCTGAGGAACTGAAAAAAAGAATTATTGCTCTACATAAAGATGTCCTAGGCTATAAGAACACGGTGGGCAAGACCATACAGCAGTTTCACAGAACAGGTTCCACTCAGAACAGGCCTCGCCATGGTTGACCAAAGAAGTTGAGTGCACATGCTCAGCATCTTTGGGAAATAGACGTATGAGTGCTGCCAGCATTGCTGCAGAGATTGAAGGGGTGGGGGGTCAGCCTGTCAGTGCTCAGACCAAATACCGCACAATGCATCAAATTGGTCTGCATGGCTGTGATCCCAGAAGGAAGCCTTTTCTAAAGATAATGCACAAGAAAGCCCACAAACAGTTTGCTGAAGACAAGCAGACTAAGGACATGGATTACTGGAACCATGTCCTGTGGTCCGATGAGACCAAGATAAACTTATTTGGTTCAGATGGTGTCAAGCGTGTGTGGCGGCAACCAGGTAAGGAGTACAAAAGACAAGTGTGTCTTGCCTACAGTCAAGCATGGTGGTGGGAGTGTCATGGCCTGGACCTGCATGAGTGCTCTTGGCAGGGAACCATGAATGCCAACATGTACTGTGACATACTGAAGCAGGGCATGATCCCCTTCCTTTGGAGACTGGGCCACAGGGCAGTATTCCAACATGATAATGACCCCAAACACACCTCCAAGATGACCACTGTTTTGCTAATGAAGCTGAGGTTAAAGGTAATGGACTGGGTGGAGGAGTGCAAGGTCTCTAACATCCTCCAGCTCTGTGATATCATCATGGAGGAGTAGAAGAGGACTCCAGTGGTAACCTGTGAAGCTCTGATTAACCCCATGCCCAAGACGGTTAAGGCATTGCTGGAAAATAGTGGTGGCCACACAAAATATTGACAATTTGGGCCCAATTTGGACATTTCCACTTAGGGGTGTACTCAATTTTGTTGCCAGCAGTTTAGACATTAATGGCTGTGTGTTGAGTTACTTTGAGGCAACAGCAAATTTACAATGTTATACAGGCTGTAAACTCACTACTTTACATACATTGTAGCAAAGTGTCATTTCTTCAGTGTTGTCACATGAAAAGATATAATAAAATATTTACAAAATTGTGAGGGGTGCACTCACTTTTGTGAGATACTGTATGTATATATGTGTACATACTTATATTAGTGCATCAATGCTTATAACATCTTGGTGCTACCTATTATAAATTGTACGAGTGTGTACAAAATAGTACAAAATATGATTATAAATTAAAAAATAGGTGAGTATATAAATAGATCTCGATAGAAATCCATATTACAAAAGCTATTTAGCAGGAGAAA